>NC_133618.1:489761309-489841309 GCF_048593235.1 Sminthopsis crassicaudata | reverse complement strand
TGTTGCTGAGGCAATTGATGTTAAGTAACTTGCCCTGGGTCACACAGCCAGGAAGTGTTAAGTGTCTGAGACCAGATTTGAACTCAGGTTCTCCTGACCAAGGGCTGGTGCTCTATCCACTGTGCTACCTAGCTGCCTACCTCATCAATTCTTCTATTATAGCATTATTCAGTCACAATCATATACCACAACTTATTCAGTCATTTCTTATTTGAAGGGCATCCCTTTAATTTCCAGTTTTTTGCTACTACAACAAGAGCTTCTATAATTATTTTAGAACTATAACCTATATATTCTATCTCAGAATATATAGGTTCTTTCACCTTTTTCCATGATCACCTTGGGATACCAACCTAACAGTGGTATTACCAGATCTAAATATATGCAGAACTCTATGACTCTTTGGAGAGTCATATCATTCTCCAAAATGATTGGATCAAGTTCACAATTTCACCAACAGTATAATCAGTGTCCCAATTTTTCCACATTCCCTCCAACATTTGTTATTTCCCCCTTCTGTTGTTTTAGAAAATTTGATAGGGTGTGAGATGGTACCTCAAAGTTGTTTTAATTTGCATTTCTCTAATTAATAAGGATTTAGAAACTCAAACCCAGATCTTTTGAATTACATTCAGCATTCTAACTACTTTCCACTTAAAGTACTAATAATATATTTATATCATATTGGTCAAATGAGTGGTAAGGCAGACAATAAAAGTGCTGCAGAAATGGAAAGAGAAAGGGAGATCACTATGAGCTGCACAGTCTGGAAGTGCTTCATGAAGATATATGCCTTAACTGAGCACTAACAAAAGGGTAGGGTTCAGATAATGAGAGCAGTGTGGAAAAGATATTATTCCAGGTATTGGGCTTTATTAAAAATCAAACTAATTCTGGGAAAGATCATAAGGTCATAGGACTTGAAAGATGGAAGAGACTTGAGAGTTCAATAAACTCATTTTACAGATGAAGAAACTAAGGCTCAGAGAAATTAAATAATTTCTGAAAGTCACAAAAGGAATAAGTGACAAGGTTGGTAATCCATTAAGCCACAGTCAGTCATTATCATGTGACATTCAGTCCTCCTATCTTGGAGACTATTTCCTGTTATAGACTTCGTGGTCTGCAGTACTCAAAGGATGATCATCAATCTCAATCCACATCTCACATGCTTCAGTTTCTAGGGTACAGAGACAGCAACGGACCCAACTCTAGCCTGTGATCAGTGGGTAGTAGATAGAGTTCTGGGGCTCCGAGTCTGGAAGACTCATCTCACTGAGTTCAAATGTGGCCTCAGATACTTACTAGCTGTGTGATACTGGGCAAGTCAATTAACCCAGTGTGCCTCGGTTTCCTCATCTGGAGGAGGAAATGGCAAAGAACTCCATGATCTTTTCCAATAAAACCTTAAATGAGGTTATGAAAAGTAGGATGTATTCCTGTACAACAATCACAACAAATGTCCATGAAGGTCAGGACCAAAACACATCTAAAAGCAGTACGTGCTTAATAAATATTTGTAGAATCATGGTTGTCAGTTCACTAGACAGATAGGAATGAGAAAATTTTGGTATGGCATGCTGGCAACAATACCTGAACTTTCTAGTCTGGTTGCAAGTATGACTGCTAACGATGGTTCTGTCTGAATGCCCTTTCCCAACACCTTTGGGCTGAGAACATTTTCATTTGCCTTTATTTATTTTGCTCTGTGTGGTTCCAATAATGATCCTTACTGGAATATGGCCAGCAGTCTTTCCTGTCCACTCACCATGGAAAGGATTCACAGTCAAAATCCAGAGAAAAATTACAAAGCCCTTGGCCTACAGGAGGCCAAAAAGAAGTGCAAAAGATACTAATTTACTACTCTCCCGTTAAAAAAAAAAAAAAAAAAAACAATAATCAAGAAAGCCAAAGTCATTTCAGTCTGATAGGAAAAATAAATAAACTAACTTCCTTCTGAGCTGAAAAGATGTGTGCCAAGTTTTAGCCTGGGGCTTTAAAACAACCTGCTAAGCTGTGAAAATCACCATGATACAGTTTATAATAAAAACAGAAACTTCCCCTTTGCCCTGATAAAGTGAACTGGCTGTAGTTTTAAGTTTTAAAAAAATTGTCAGTATCCAACTACTACTACCTTAGAAAATGACCCATGACATAATGTCCCTCCTCAAGTCCTGCAAAGGGGAAGATTCAGTGGGATTTTCTGAGTATATTGATATGGGCTAGTCAAGAGGAGAAAAAAAAAAGCAGGCTTAAAAGAAGGAGGGAGGAAAGGAGACCTGAAAGAGCATTAAACTGGGGGTCAGGAGACCTAGATTTGAAGGCCAGCTCTAATATGTACAACTAATGTGTAATTAATTAACTAATTATTTAAACTCTGAGCCTGTTTTCTTATCTGACAATTAATGTATACCAGTACTATATAAATGCCACCACCACTCCATCTTTTCCTTTTCTTCTTCTCTTCCTCCTCCTCTTCCTCCACTTTCTCCTCCTTCTCTTTTTCCTCTTCCTATTCCTCCTCTTCCTCCTCTTCCTTCTCCTCTTCCACTGTTTAGTTTTTAAACCCAACCAGTGATTTCCTTGGTGTAGGGAGATCTTAGTGAGAAATTTTCTCTACTAAAGCATGTAGTCTTAGAAAGAGCTCTCTGGGGCACAGAAAAGTTAAGTGACTAACTCAGATCACGGAGACAGAATGTGTCAAATATGACTTGAATCTAGGTTTCCCAACTCTGAAGCCAAATGTCTATCCACTATCAAATCCACTCTCCACGAGTTTTACAAGACACTGTTTGTACCACAGCTCCACGAATGGTAATATCCACCACTGGGCAAGGATAATTTATTTATGTGGTACTTTATGTGGTATTTATACCCATTATCTCCTTTAAGTTTTACAACAATCTTACAAAGTAAATGCTATAGATAGAATTACTTCCATTTTATAAATGAGGGCAAAAGAAAAGTGACTTATTCTCATTCCCACAATGAAATAAGAATCTGATGCTGAATTTGAAGCAGGCCCTCTATCTATTACCCTACACTGTCACTTCCTGCCAAGCTACTGCAAAGCTCTCAACAACACATGATCTCTGGAAATAAGAATGAGCTTTGCTGTGTGAGCGTCTAGAAAGTCTCCTGGATAAGCAAAAAGAAGATTTTTAGCCCCTCACTTAGATGCAGGAGGATGCAGGAACAGCTCAAGGCAGCAGGGGTTTGGAGGTTGGAGGGGCCTGGCCAAGGTTGGATAGCCTGTGGTTTGGGGGTCTTCTGTCTAAACCAGAAAGGGAAAGGGAGGCTACTCTTTTTCAGCTTTCTGAAATCTCCCCCTCCCTGGGGAGGACAGGGAAAGGAAAGAAAGAAAAAAGAGAGAGGGAAGAATTATATTTTTTAAAACCATCATACAGATCAAACCTTGTGAATGAAAAGAATCTGCAGGTACTCAGAGCCTGGTCTGACCCACCAAGCAGGGGGTGCATGAGCTCCTCAGGAAAGGTCCGTAAGAGCACGCCAGATGACAAAGAACTGAGGTAAAAGGAGTAAATAAAAAAGCCCCATTCTAGGGCCATGGAAAGACAGACATGCTGATGTATTTAGGGGTGTCAGAACTGAGAAGTGGTCCAGCCAATCCAGAAAGCAATTTGGAACCATGCTATGAAACTGATGAAAAGGTCCATCACCTTTGAACCCGGGATCCCACTGCTTAGCACATACTCCAAGGAGGTCAAAGTCGGAAAGAAAGGTCTCATACATACCAAAATACTTAGAGCACAGGCCTTTTTGTAATAGAAACGAAACAGAAACAATGTAGATGCCCAATGATTGGGGAAGAGAAAAACAATCCACAGCACAGGAATAGAATAGAATATTACTATGCTGTGAAGTATAATGAATGAGAAGAATAAAGAGAAGCATGGAAAGACTTCCATCAAATGATACAAAGACAAATAAGTAGAGTCAGGAAAGCAAAATATACAATGACTACTGTGATACAAAAAGGACAATAAAACAAAACCAAATGCAGTACAATTATAATAACAAGCCACCCCCGGAAAAGGGATGAGAAAATGAATCTCTGTCAATTATTTTCAGGGAGGTGGTGTAAGTACAATATTACATCAACCCCAAATCATTTTTTCTCTTTTAAATTTATTTTTGGAAGGAATATCTTTCCTTGATAAAGAGAGAGATATTTTGATATAAGGGTAGTATTACAAGAAAACTTTTTTTTTCAAGGAAAAAATGTCTTAAGGGATGATCCAGCTCTTAACTGTGAAAGCATTAGCAAGTTCTTGCAAAAGTTTTGCAAGGCTGCCCACTATCACCATTACTATTCTATATTGTATTAGAAATGGTAGCTTTGGCAATAAGAAAAGAAAAAGAGATTAAAGGAATTAGTAGGTCATGAGGAAACCAAATTATCATTCTTTGCATTCTTTGCAGATAATATGATGATATAGTTAGAGAACCCTAGAGAATAATTAAAAACTACTAGAAACAATTCACAACTTTAGCAAAGTTGCAAGATACAAAATAAATTCACATAAATCATCAACATTTTTATATATTACCAACAAAATCCAGCAGCAAAAGATACAAAAAGAAATTCCATTCAAAATAACTATCAATAGTATAAAATATTTGGGAATCTATCTGCCAGGGGAAAGTCCAAATACTTTCCACACAAATAAAGTCAGACCTAATCAGTTGGAAAAATAGCAAGTGCTCATGGGTAGGCCAAGTGAATATAATAAAAATGACAATACTATCTAAATTAACATACTTATTTAGTGCCATACCAATCAAACTCCCAAGAAATTATTTTACAGATCTAGGGAAAAAAATAGTAACAAAGTTCATCTGGAAAAACAAAAGTTCAAGAATTTCAAGGGAATTCATGAAAATAAAATGCTAATGAAAGTGGCCCAGTTGCACCAGACCTAAAATTATATTATAAAGCAGCAGTTTAAAAACATTTGGTACTGGCTAAGAAATAGAATAGTTGAACAGTGGATTAGGTTAGGATCACAAGACAAAATAGGCAATAACTATAGCAATCTAGTGTTGACAAACCCAAAGATCCCAGCTTTTGGAATAAGAACTCACTCTTTGACAAAAACTGCTGGGAAAATTAGAAACTAGTATGGAAGACATTAGGACTCCACCCACACCTAGCACCCCATACCAAGATAAGATCTGAATGGGTTCATGATTTAGAGATAAAGAGTGATATTATAAGCAAATTAGAGGAACATAGGATTGTTTACCCCTCAGATCTGTGGAAAAGGAAGGAATTTGTGTCCAAAGAAGAACTGGTACTCATAACTGAATAACAAAATAGATATTTTTGATTATGTCAAGTTAAAAAGTTTTTTGTACAAACAAAACTAACAAGACAAGATCAGAAGGGAAGCAATAAATTGGAAAATCATTTTTTACATTGAAGAGTTCGGGATAAAGTCCTCATTTACAAAACGTATAGAGTATTGACTTAAATTTATAAGAATCCAAGCCATTCTCCAATTGATAAATGGCCAAAGTATATGAACAGACAATTTTCAGATGAAGAAATTAAAACTATTTCTAATCATAGGTGCTGTAAATCACTATTGATCAGAGAAATGCAAATTAAGATAACTCTGAGATAGAGATACCACTACACACCTGCCAAATTGGCTAAGATGACAGGAAAAGGCAAATGTTGGAGGGGATGTGGGAAAACTGAGACACTGATACATTGTTGGTGGAATTGTGAACAGATCCAGCCATTCTAGAAAGCAATTTAGAACTATGTTAAAAAAAATTATCAAATTGTGCATATCCTTTGATCCATCAATGTTTCTACTGGGCTTATATCCCAAAGAGATCTTTAAAAAGGGAAAGGAACTCCCATGTGCAAAAATGTTTGTGGCAGCTCGTTTAGTAGTGGCAAGAAACTAGAAACTGAGTGGATGCCCATCAGTGGGAGATTGGCTGAATAAGTTATGGTATATGAATATTATGGAATATTATTGTTCTATAAGAAATGATCAGAAGGATGATTTTTAGAAAGGCCTGGAAAGACTTATATGAACTGATGTTAAGAAAAATGAGCAGAACCAGATCATTGTACACAAAAACATCAATATTATACCATGATCAATTCTGATGAACATGATTCTTTCCAACAATGAGATGACTGATGCCAATTGCAATAATCTTGTGATGAAAAGAGCTATAATTACACCTAGAGAGGACTGTAGGAACTGAATGTGAATCACAATATAACATTCTCACTCTTTTTGTTGTTGTTCGCTTGCATTTTATTTTCTTATTCTTTTAGTTTCTTTTTTATCTGATTTCTTTTGTGCAGCAAGAGAATTATATAAATATATTTATACATATTGGATTTAACATATATTTTAACATATTTAACATATATTGAATTGCTTGTCATCTAGGGGAGGGGGAAGGGGAAGGAGGAGAAAATATGAAAGACAAGGCTATGCAAGGGTCAATGTTATCAAATTATTCATGCATATGTTTTAAAAATAAAAAGCTTTATAAAAAAGAAGAAAAGAAAGTTTTGCCAGGAAATCCTTGTGTACTAATCACTGAGTGCATTCTATGCTGTCCATTTAATCACAGAGTTAACAGACATAGGTTCTAATCTCAAGGCACTTATAGAGATCTTATTGGGGGAGAGTATAGGACACATGAAAACAAATAACTGATATCAAATTAAAGAAGAAAAGCAAAAACCATCATTCTCCTTCATCATTATAGAAAGTAAAGGTACCATAAGTGCAATCCTTCCATTTTAACGATTTTGATATGTTGGGGAGGAAGAAGGAGGGGCTCATTCAGATTCAGAAAGATGTAGAGAAAGCACTAGGACCAAAGGATCCTGGATCCAAGACTGAAAGGAATCCCAGAGTTGTTACAGATGAAGAAACTAAAGCCCAGGAAGCTCATTTACTTGTCTAAAGTCACCAAAATAAGTATCAAAGACAGGATTTGAACCCATGTCTTCTGATTGCAGAACTAGCATTAGTTTTTCACTCTACTATTTTTCCCAGGCAACATAATATAGAAGAGGGGGAAAGGGTCATATTCTGGGAGATCTGAATTTAAGTTTCATCTCTGATACATGCTTTCAGTGTGACTAAGAAAATCACTTAACTGTCGACTATAGACAATTATTTAGATATCATTAAGATAAGTTGAGAAAAAGTTCCAGATCTGCATTGGTAGAGGGAGTTTCTTTAACAGGAATTCTGCACACCAAAGAAATCACAAGTATAGGCCCATCTCCCATTGCTATTTTTTATACTGAGGCCCAGAATGATCTGTCAAGTCATCAGGATTACACAAATAACTCATTAGAACTCACATTTCAACCCATGTTTTCTGTTTCTAATAAACTATCTGGTTTTAGCAAACTATTTTCTCCACCTTGATGCTCAGTCAAACCATCATGCTCAATATGTTTAAAAGTTGAACTCAGGGGAAGCTAGGTAGAAAAATGGATAGAGCACCAGCCACAGAGTCAGGAGAACCTGAGTTCAAATCTACTCCCAGACACTTATTAGCTGTGTGTCCCTGAGCAAATCACTCAACCCTGATTGCCTCTGGAGGTGGGGGGAAGCAAGCAAACAAACAAATAACTCAACCTTCTAATCCTCGGTTTCTATCTTCTTTATTTCTGTTAATGGGACAGCTCAGTAGAACAGAAATTCCTTGTAAGAAGAGACTTTTTTTTTCTGTCTTTGTATCCCCAAAGTTTAGCACACTGCCAGACACAAAGTAGATGTCTATTGTTGAATGGAACTGTATGAAGTAATATCAGAGTCTACCACTTACAAAATCTGGTCCTATTTGTACAATGAATTAATTGGTAATTGTGGCTGATTCCTGAAGCATCTGATCAGTATTCAAGAAGGGGAACAAAGGGAATGAGGAAACCCTCTAAGAACTGTAGGTACCAGCAATGAGTTAGAGGTAGAATAACAACATTGTCCAGCTATCAGGAAAACATCCTTACATGTAAAGGGCTAGAACTGAGCAATGCACTTGGATAATGAAGCACATGAGACTAATTGCCAATTGGACGGTTCCCTATTAACTTGTTTGAAGGTTGACCCTCCCCAGCTGTTCTGTGCTGACTTGATTGGTGGGACAAAGAGGGGGAAGTGACTTGTGTGGGAGGAGTAGGAGAAACTTGGGTGGTGGAACTCACGCTCTCTCGCACTCGTGACCTGGCGTTGAAGGGGACGGTAAAGATCAAGAAAAAAGACGTCTAGTGAGCCTGACTCTGGCTGATTTCTGGAAAGGGTTCCAGCACTTACATTCCCATTTCTTTTAAGAAATTAATTGAGAGCAAACTAAGAGAGCTAGCATACAAGTTAATGTCCTGCCCTTGACTACCTCAAGTTCCTTAAGTGTTCCCAAATCCCCCAGTCATGATAAACCTCCCCCCATTATTGGGTATTTATTTTGTACAGCATATGTTTACTTAATTGTGTCATGTATTCCCCTAGGAGAATGTAAGATCCCTGAAAGCAGGTACTAAATCACTTTCATCTTTATGTTTTTGGCACTTAGAAAGTATTTCATGAATTCCTGGGGATGGAGTGATGTGCCCCTTCATCCTCCCCACACACACACCTCTCAGCAGTATAACCAAATGGTGTAAAGGAAGGAGCCGGGTCAGGAGGCCTAGGCCCTGTTTTGCCACTAACTCATTGTGTTATACTGTATTTGGGCCTTAGTTCCCTCCAGAGAAAAACAAGGGACCAGTTAGTTTCTTCCAAGTTTTGACATTCCTTAAGTCTAACTGTCGAGCTGAGCCCGATGGGAGTGAGTTCGTTCATTCTCAGCCAATACCATTGACTGAGAGTTCACTGAATGCTGAATTTGGACATGAAGGACTCTCAGAGGGACCCATCCCCTGCATTAGGGAGCTCAAAAATTCTCCTTTGGGAGACAGAGCAGACAGCCAGAAGCATGCCTGATAAACACTTAACTGCCTGCGTGTCAACACCACTGCTTTAAAACTAAAACAACAAATCCAAATTTGAACAGACTTCCATGACAAGAATTGAGCCAGACCAAACCCAACAGCCCATGATGACCTGACAGCTGCGTCTGCCTCTATATCCATCCACCTCCTGGCTCTTCTCTCTTTCTTCACCTCCCCTCATTGTGTCCCTAGAGTTGGAGGACATGAGGGGAGAACACAAGAAGAATAGCAAAGATAGTACTGCATAGTTCTCTTCCTACCCTTCCATTCTTTT
The DNA here is from genome assembly GCF_048593235.1 of Sminthopsis crassicaudata. Lineage (NCBI taxonomy): Eukaryota > Metazoa > Chordata > Mammalia > Dasyuromorphia > Dasyuridae > Sminthopsis > Sminthopsis crassicaudata. Next base: position 489,832,034 of record NC_133618.1, on the reverse strand, counting down.
TTTTTACCTTGTCCCTCACCACCCTTCCCACCCAACCACGTCCTTTTCCATCCATTGACTGTGGGTTCCTTGCTTCTCCTCACAACATTACACTCCATCTCTCTCAACTCTAGATATTTTCACTAACTTATTTCCCAAGCCAGGAATTCTCTAACAATTCATCTCTACTTCCTGGCTTCCTTCAAGTCCCAATTAAAATATCCTACTTTCTACAAAAAGTCTTTCCCATTTCCCTTTTTTATGCATGTGACTTCTTTCTATGGATTATCTCCCAATTTATCTTCTCTTCCCCCCATTTTGTTTGTAAGTTGTTTATATGTTGTCTACCCCAATAATCTATGAGCTTCTTGAGAGAAAAAATTGTTTTTTCTCTTTATTTGTATCCTCAGCACTTAACATAGTGCCTGATATAAGGTAAGCACTTAAAGAAAATCTTGCTAACCAACTGTTTGTAATGCTACCAGATTCTTCTCCCTCTCTCCATTTTAGACCACTCCAAACTACTGCATCTCTCAACTAAATCTGTTGTCCCACCACCTCATTAGGACAAAAGGTGAGGGACAGGAAGGAGGTGGAAAATTAGGAAAGATATAGTCTATCAGTCCCTTGATTTCAATAGACAATACTATGCATGGGAATTCAAACAACATTTTCTGTGTGTAAAACACTATGAGTTCCCTTCCCCAATGTAATGCAAGCCTCTGGCAGCCAACATGCTGTTAACTTTCTATAATAACCTGTTTTTGCAACTTGTCTTGGAGATATTCTCTGCGAAAAAATACACCATTGAATTTGGGGGCTTTTTTGTTTACATTTTCTACTCCAAAAGGAACATCATTGGTATTCAATTCCCATGGTTTGCTCTTTTTTTAGGCATTTCTCTTTTGCTGTGTCTTTTTAGAAAACAGGAGGCATTTCACAAATAATCATGGGTTTCTATGATTGGAAGCCAACTTCCAATTCATCTAATGCATTTTATATCCAGGAAAGATAGTCCCAAGATAATCCCAGAGTCTACGTCTCAAATACTACCAGCTGTTCTGACAGTCATACCTCTGAAATGGGACTTCGAGATTATAAGAAGGAAGCTAAAATTATCCTGGGGATGGAAGGGTGTTTGTTTGTTTTTTTTTCTCCTAGGATAGAAGAAAGACCATTTACAATACATTTTCATATACGCCCATATGTTGTTTTGCATCATTTTAATCAATTAGGAGGGGTAATAATTCCCATTTTGTAGATAAGAAAACAAAATAACAGAGAAATTAAATGGTTTGTCCAAAGTTACAAGGCTCATTTGCACAGATAGGGCTTGAAACCTTGCCTTCAAATTCTGGTTTTAGATCCCTTTCAAGTCTATCATGCTGCCCCCAGCGTTAAAAGACTAAGGCTCTTTGTTCTGAAATTATGAAGGCTGAGAGGGAACATGATCATAAGATTATAGATTTTAGAGCTGGACTATACCTTAGAGACCACTAAGTCCAACCTCCTTTATTTTACAGATGAGGAAGCTGAGAGGCATAGAGCCCAACTGACTTGCCCTAGCAAGTGTCTAAGGCAGGATTTGAACCAGGATATTCTGAACTCTAAGTCCCCTCTTCATATCATGGTGCTTCTCCAACAAAAGCTTATAAAATTAAAAGGATAAAGAGTGTAAATATAAAAATCTAGAGCACTAACCACCCTCTTAAAACACAAAGGAATTAGTTTCAGTATAAATAAGAGGAAATATTTCTTTATTTTTAAAAAACTATTTCTTGAATCTGAGGCTTTATCCGTGTGGAAACTCTATCATAAAATGTAACCATTCTATGACATACATATGTACTCTTTGAATTGTTATCAATCTCCAAACTAAGATAGGCTTTTCCTCAGAAGCAGACACAGATGGTCATTTGGACTATGAGACTTTGAGTAGGTCATTTGATCTTACTGGGCCTCAGTTTTCTTGTCTATGAAATGTGAAGGCTGAGATAAATGGCCTCTGAGCTCCCATCCATCTCTGGATCAAAACCCTATGACCACATGACCAACAAAGGCATAACTAAGGCATAGGATATGGGAGTTTGATTTAGGATATGAAATTTAGTGACCTGATAACATTTTACCAAGAGAAACATTTCCCTTCCTGCCTATTTTGCTCTTTTGGGGGAGGCAGGAGAAAGGGAAGGAGGAGATAAGGGTAGCAATAGTCTCTATAGACCTTTTTGACATGTGTTTAACCGTCACAGCCCAAATGAGCTTTCTTACCACTTTGTGTCCCTGATGCTTGCACCCAGTAAAAATATTGCTTTTTACAGTTGTGGTAACCAAGTCCATATTTTAACTCTTTCCAGATTGGTAAATTCTATGGAAGATAAGGATTATGTGTCTTATCATAAATTTTATCTCTCCTCCAGCACCTACATAGCTCAGTGATTTACACACAGTAGACATATGATAAATGTTTGTTGAATTGAGTTGGCAGGATCTTCTCCAAACCATTAACTTGTCCTTTGTTAAAGATAGATCACAACCCAGCTATAACTTATAATTATAAGGAGCTGCTTGAGGCTCAGTAAGGTTTAAAAAAACATGTCCATGGTCACATAATAAGTGTCAGAAGCAAAATTTGAATCCAGGTCTTCCTCCTTTAAAGACCATCATCTTATCCACTTCATCTTTCATCTTTTCCAAAAATCTCAAAAAAGGAGGTCACTTTAAGAATTCATCATTATATGCCAGTCAGTAAATATCATGGGCATTTATCTCTCCAGGGGCCTATGTGCTGGGGCATTCTATTAAAAAAAGCCAGTTTTTTTTCCTCTACTATGGTCCCATCTAACCAGAAGTAAGACAAATTTATTTGTACCTGTTCCTCAAAACAGGTGACTTTTTCTCAACTATTTTTTCCAGTCTGTTTGGAACCTGGGAAATGAAAATTTTAATTTTAGGATTAGAAGGAGCTGGAAAAAACAACCATTTTGGACAGATTACAAATTGGCGAAGTTGTTAACTACTATTCCCACCGTTGGTTTCAATGTTGAGACAGTGACATACAAAACCCTTCAATTTCAAGTCTGGGATTTAGGAGGACTGACAAGTATCAGACCATATTGGTGATGTTATTATTCAAACACAGATGCAGTCATTTTATGTCGTAGACAGCTGTGATTGAGACCCAGTTGGAGTTTCCACATCAGAGTTAGTTGCCATGTTGGAGGAAAAAGAGTTAAGGAAAGCAATTTTGCAGGGAAAAGACTCACAATACTGAGAAATCTTCAATAATTCTATTGGATTGGCCTATCTCCAAAAAAACAAAATAAACAGTTAGAGAATGGGGGTGAGTGTACAAAGGAATAATCTTGTGAAACAAAAATAACTGACATATTTCACTTTGACATCTGAAAAATAATTGTACAATCATGAAATACAATAAGCTAGAAAGATTATCTTTTCTGATTCCATTTTATAGAAGAGAAGCTTTGTCCATCCCCATTTTACAGATGCAAAAGCTAAGAATCAGAGAAATTTAGGGTCACTGAGATTTTAGCTATATGAAATGGAACTTGAACTACCTTCTTAATTTCAGATCCAGCATTCTATCCACTTTATAACACTGATGATCAAATAGAGAGTGATAAGTGGACAAAAATGTTTGTACTAGCTCTTTTTGTAGTTCTATGGCAAGGAGCTGGAAACTGAGTGGATGCCCATCAGTTGGGTAATGGCTGAATAAGTTGTGGTATATGAATGTTATGGAATATTATTGTTCTATAAGAAATGACCAGCAGGATGATGTCAGAAAGGCCCAGAGAGACTTACATGAACGGATGCTGAGTGAAATGAATAGAATCAAAAGAATATTATATATAGCAACAAGAAGATTATATGAGAATCAGCTGTGATGGACTTGGCTTTTTCCAATAGTGAGGTGATTCAAGCCAATTCCAATAGACTTGTGAGAGAGAGAGCTGCATCCAGAGAGAGAACTATGGGGACTGAACGTGGATAACAACATAGTATTTTCATCTTTTTTTTGTTCTTGTTTGCTTGTTTGTTTTTTCTCTCATTTTGTTTTCTTTTTTGATCTGATGTTTTTGTGGAGCATGATAAATGTGGAAATATGTTTAGAAGAATTGAATATGTTTAACCTATATTGCTGTATTGTGGGGGGAGTGAGAGAAATGTGGAACACAAGCTTTTACAAAGATGAATGTTGAAAACTATCTGCCTGTATTTGGAAAAAAAAATTTAAACTATAAATAAAAAAGAAAGAAAGAAAGATAACTGCCCTCTCAAAAGAAGTCATCAAGCTAACTAATAAGATGGTATTATGAAAAGAGTACTGACTCTGGAAATAGAGAAACTGGGTTCAAATCCTGACAGCTATTTCATAGCTCTATAACTTTTCTCTATCTTCAAAGATAAAATGAAGACATATACCTATATTATAATAAGAAGTGCCAATCATACAGTCCTTAAATGCATGAGTTCTACAAAACTCTTAAGTGCTAATCAAATCAGATCATAATGCATTTCTGGACCTAATTTTAATGTGTTGCTGTATTTTAAAAAATACAATAAATCCTCAGCTTTTATGTGGGTAAGATTCCTAGGAAAAGTCAAAAAAGGTGATTGCTAATACATTTAATCTAAGGAAAATAAGGGGTTAGGTTTTCACAACCACCCAAAATTGTAATCTTTCACTGCAGATTGCCAAACATACACTTTTCTGCATATATATATTTTTCCCTGAGGCAATTGGGATTAAATGACTTGCCCAGGGTCACACAGCCAGGAAGTATTAAGTGTCTGAGGCCAAATTTGAATTCAGGTTCTCCTGATTTCAGGGCTGGTGCATTACCCAAAGTACTTAGCTGCCCCCATATAATTCTTTATAACAAAATACTAATTTTGATAATGTATACTTTCTCCAACACAGTAAACATGAAATAACCCATAAGAAGCAGTACACAAAATAAAATTGGTAACATGCAAAACATTTTTCTTCCTTCTTTTTTGCAGATATAATAAATAGTCCAGAATTGTACATCATGCCTCTCATTTTTTCTCTACTGTGGATAACTGAGAATATGTATGGTTTCCAATGTGAAAGAGAAAATGAGATTACTAATACAATAACAATAATGCTTGAAGACTTGAAAGTTAAACATACAAATGCCAAGGATTAATTGTAGATAAACAGGTGTGATTTTTTTTCTAAGTCAATATGTGCCCACATGATTTGTACAGCAGTCTAGTGGTCCTCATTTCTAATTTGATACCACTGGACTAGATAACCTTAAAGGTCCCTTCCATTTCTAAATCTACAATTCTAGGATATTGAGAACCTTCAAAAAAGGGACAATTTAATTAGCCAGGAAACTGCTTTTCACCAGCTGAATAGTATTAGAGCAGAAACTAAAACTTGTCCTTTTTCTACCTTCTCCTCCCCCTCCAATTCCACCCCATTCCATTCCAATCCCTACCTTTAGACTAGCTTTAAATTACTCTGTACTCCCAGGATATTGGCAACACTGAATTAGTAATGCTAAAAATTTATCTTTACAACCTATTGTCTTAGGTAAGATTGTATCAATAGCTCCAGATGGACCAGTCTCCAAGAATAATTCCACTTCACCTTATCATTGACAGAAATCACATTTACATATTCTACTGGTAGAACCGATAATGCAAGGGATGATTAATGTCCCTGATGTACAGATACCTGTAGACTGTTTGATCAATGTCTCCCCAAGCAAATGTCTTTCATTCTGGATGCTCAGAGTCCAAAAACCACTCTGTGATTAATGTAACTAAATGTTTGGGGTCAGCTCAAGCTACAGTCTCTGTTCCTGATTTCTCCGCCACACTAAAGAGAGGTCACAGGAGAGTGGATTAGTCATGTGGAGAAAAAGTCTGGATGTATAACTTCCAATATCTCCTTTAGGAAAACTATCAGGTCTGATTCCAGAAAATTTCATTCAGAATTATAATTCACACCAAAGAATCTACACAACAATTTTCCTTCTTACTAAACAGAAGAACCAACAGGGCTGTTCTCAGTTTAACAATCAAGGACTGATGGGGGATGGGGATAACGTCTTGCTGAAGGTTAAATATATTCAGCTTTATTTATTACATTTAGTTAACTAGGGAAACCCACATCTCTCAAGCTATTCCCCAGAGAGATGCAAGCACAGACTAAATAGAGAACAAAAGGTAAGGGAAGCAGAAGTAGTTTCTTCTTTCATTGCCTCCTACAGAAGAAACAGAGGGGAAAAATGTGTTAGAAATGTATTTTTATAAAGGTGTTTTAATGATTGGCTTTTAGTGCCACTTGAACATGGTACCTGAGATGCTTGGTGAGAAGACTGCTCGTGAGGGTGTGGGCCCCATTAACTTAGCCTTCCATGACATGACTTGTGGTAAGCACCACACATAAATGTCATATAGCACAAAGGGACAATTTGCCTGGCACTTCCCGGCCAAGCTTCTGATGTCAGGAAATCTACTTTCAGTTGGAAGCCAATGCTTCAGGAAATTTATTCACTATCAGCACATTTACATAATCATATGCATATTTAACACCCAACTAAGCCAGGCTGCGCCTAGCTGTGGGTCCTGAGGTGTACATATTTAAGAATACATTACTACAAGAATATGTTGATGTCTCCTGGCCCATTCCCAAGTCACACAAGAGCATTGTGATTAAATGCCCAAACCAGAAAATATTAAGAAAGAATCTGAAAGCAAACCTTGTAATCAAACCCCAAGAAGGAGGATGGGAGGGAGAGAAGCGATAGACGGAGAGCCATGGCCCTGGGGACACAGTCTCTCTACCCAAAGGATATAGATGGAAGTAAAACTAGCACAAGGCAAACCAGATTTTGCCCTTATGTATGTATATGAGGAGGTGGGGGAACAGACTGAGAATGAGCTTTATTCACATGTCTAACATGATTATTGCCATGTCCATACCTTGTCCCATAGTGGCCTGTGCAATCTCTCTTGGGCTACCAATCCAGAGTCCCAACAGTTCTGTTCAAGAGCCCATATTTCCCCACCCTAAATCCAGTAAGGGAGAGGGCCCAACTATTTGAGAAATAAGCTAGTCCTCCCCTCCTGGCACAAATGTGTCTATAATCAATTGTCTTTTGTGTTACGGCTATGAGCTCATTAGAGTGTAAGTTCCTTGAGGGCAAAGACTATTTTGGGTTTCTTTGCATAGCCCAGTGTTTAGCACAATGCCAGACATCTACAAGGTACTTAATAAATTCTTCTTGACTTGACTTGGTACCACCACTACTACTGCACCTCTTCCCTTTCCCCTCAACGATTCTCTCCCCCATAGCCCCCCAAATCCTAAATTTGCTCCAGGCATAAGAACTCCTGCTTAAGGTTCTGCATATAAATGTAGCTGGAAAAGTAATTAAAAATACAGGGAAAGAGCATAATTGCAACCAGTACTGACTCTGAGAAGATGTAGGTAGGACAGCTTACTGTAGAAGCAATAGAATGAACTGTCAAAAGTCATGAATTCTAATCCCATCTTTCCTATGTTATGGTCTTGTCAAAACCCCCACTTACCTTCGTATTTCCCAACATACTAAACCTGAAACAATTGCTACCTCTCCAATAGAAAACTCATCCTTCTAGAGCTCTTGTCCTGTAGGCTTCTAGTTGTAGGGAGAATTCTTGGTTCAGAAGACTTACAGCTAAAAAGGTACTTGGGGGACATATTTTCCAACCTGCTCATTTTCCCACTGGGGGAGAATGACTTGGTTATGGTTCCAAATTCAGTTATCTTTCTACTATCCTACATCACGAAAATCTAGGCAATGAGTTGTTGTTCTGTTGTGTCCAACTCTTCATGACTCTATTTGGGGTTTTCTTGGCAAAGATACTGGAGTGGTTTGTCATTTCCTTCTCCATTTCATTTTATAGATAAGAAAAGTAAGGTAAACAAGGCTAAGTGACGCCAGTGGTTACATGGCTACGAAGTGTCTGAGGCCAGATTTGAACTCAGAAACATAGGTCTTCTTGATTCCAACCCAGTGCTCTGATAGGAAATTTACTAATTCTTTAATTAAACATACACTTATGGAGTATCTACTGCTATTAGGCTAACACAAGGGATATAATAAGACAAAAAATGTTTTGTAACTATGAATAACCTCTTCTAGTATTCTGGAAAGAGAACAGAAAACAGATAATTAGGGGAAACTGTATTTTCTAGAGTGAATGTAATATGCCAGCTATTGCTTTATTACTCCTCACTAAAATTAACAACAGAGTCCTAAAAGAAAAAAAAGGAAAAAGATAGGATGAATTCTAGAAGCAGATAGTTAGCTCATAAAGAATGAAGGCTAATGAGTGTTTCTACTGGGCTTATATCTCAAAGAGATCTTAAAGGAGAGAAAGGGACCCACATGTGCTAGAATGTTTGTGGTAGCCCTTTTTGTAGTGGCCAGAAACTGGAAACTGAGTGGATACCCATCAATTGGAGAATTGTCCACGCATATGTTTTGAAAAATAAAAAACTTTAATAAAAAAATGAAGGCTAAAGGACAGAGGGGAATTATACTATAAACAAGAGGAATTTCCAATGCTTTCAAGAGAATTTAGAGTTAGAAACTCTGTTAATACAATTTCCCTTATTTTATGGATAAACAGAAGTTTAAAGCAGGGAACTTAAGATCTCACAGTGACAGAACCAGGATTTGACTCCAGACCCACTGCCTCCAAATCAAATTTTCTTGCCACTTTTTCACATATCCTCTCAGAACTTCCCCAAGACTATGGGGCAGAAAGGTTCCCAATTTGAAACAATGGGGAAAAAAGCATTGGCTTGGGAATGAAATTACACGCATCCAAATTCCTCCTTAAACGCCACTGCCTGTAGAATCTTGGCAAATGATATCAGATTTTTTTCATCTCTAGATCTATGATCTTATGATCCTAACTAGGATGAAAAAAAGATCACATCTTTGACAATCACTCCCCACTCTTGACAGGTCATCAGTAACCAATGGCAGAGCAGAATGCTCTATGAAGAGGGAAGATCACACCTCAGTGAGTCCTGGAGGCCATCTACTCAGACCTAGGTAGTCCCTTTAGGAACAACAAGAAGTCATCTAAAGTGCCACCAGAAAGCTTCTAACCTTGAACTGGTAAAGAAATCTCCTCACCAGCCCCATCCCCATCTCCTGGCTTGCTTCAAGATTAAGGTTGCATCTCAACTTCAGCAGGAGGCCTTTTCCAATCCCTGCTTCCCCATGCCCAGTGCTTTCCTTCTCACTTGCATGTCACGGCATCAGCTCCTGTCAAGGTCCTCTTTGAGAATGAAGGACAAATAACAACTTGTTATTTATCCTGAATGTGTCTTGTATATGCAGAGTTGTTTACATATTATCTCCACCATTAAAAAATGAGAACCCTGACAGTAGACTCCTATGTTTTTGCCTTTCTTCCTATGCTTATCACTTAGCAAAGTGCCTGGCTTGTAGTAAGTGCTCAATAAATGCTTGATGACTGATTGACTTTAAAAAAAAAAAAAACTGCTTGAGGGAGAAGCTGTGAGGGAAAGATAAATTTTTGAGTGAGAACTTCAATAGATCCAAATCCTAGGAAATTATTTAAGCTGTCTGGCCAAAGCTTCACTTGCAAAAGCTTTCCCCCCACTACAAACAGGTGTAAAGGGGCTCACCCCCTGCACAAATTCCCAAGAAACTGTCATGGGATGACCTGTGGCACTCTGGTGCATTTCTCTAAGACTGGTCTTTTGCTACAGATTCCATTTGTTTCAAGTGAATTCTTCATCTTGCATAAATTCCAGAAAGAAAAATCCCTATTTACCTTCTAAATAATGAGATGCTTACTTTTGCAGACTGAGATGGTTTGTGTACTTTTGGAATTTTCTAAAAAGGTAAGAGGAAACATGAAGAAAAAGAAGAGGGGGAGAAGCTACCCTGTGCAACCAAAACACAAATTCAATAAAAGGAAAAGATTATTTCAATGAGAAATCCTGGGGAAAAATACAGAACCCAATTTTATTCATAAAACAACTGATTTACAGCATTCTAGCTAAAAGCAGCTTTTAACTTTGGGGAACAGTAAGAGCCTCTGAGAGTCTATTTATTATTCAACAAAATATTCAAGATTAATAAAGGTATCTTTAATACTAATACAGCGGCAAGAGCTAATGTATGTAAAATAATTATTATGAAAAGTATTATCAATAATTTGAGGAATAATGTACATGCATAATGAATGAATTTTGCCCTTGGGTATTAGCTTACATCTTGGCCTGATTTTGTATGGAAAAACTCTGCATTACAATGAAAGGCAGAATGATCACACAGTATAACTGCTAGCTTTATCACTGCTTGGAAGGATCCTAAAACTGTCAACCAAACAGAAAAATGAATTTGCTCCTGTGATCCATCTCATATAGCACTGGGGACATCGAGATTTATCGCTCTTACAGTAATGGGAACAACCTGAACGCCCAACTGATTTGCAAAATTATAATTATTTGGCTATGAAGATGTAAATCAAGATAAAAGAAAATGACAAAAATGCCATCACAAATATGCTACCAGACTTGGACAGGGAAAAAGTGCTTGGTTTTATTGTATTAGTTAAAATATTTCTCATTATGAAGTTCATAGGAGCAGAGAAGGAAGAGCTTAGGATGAGAGCTCCAGAGTCAAAAGGACTTCAGAAGCTAACTAGTGAAACTCCTTTTTTTAAATTTTTAAACATTTTTATATAAAGTTTTAAGTTCCAAATTCTCTCCCTCCTTCTCTCCCACTTCCTTCTCCACATGGTAAGAAGATATAGATTATATATGTGCAATTATATAAAATATTTCCATATAAATAATTTTGCACAAGACTCAAATAAAAGGGGAAAAATGAAAGAAAGTGAAAAATATCCAGCTTCATAGCTGTATTCATACAATATGAGTTCTCTTTCTGGAGGCAGATGATATTCTTCATCCCTAGTTCTTTGGGATTGTCTTGGATCGTTATATTGCTGAGAATTCATTCACTATTCTTCATCAAACAATATTATTACTGTGTACAATATTCTCCTAGTTCTGTTTATTTCAATATGCATCAATTCATGTAAGTATTTCCAGGTTTTTCTGAAATCATCCAGCTTCTTATTTCTTTAGCACAATAATATTCCATTACAACTATATACCACAGCTTGTTTAACCATTCTTCAATTGTTTGTCATCCCATCTATTTCTAACTCTTAGCCACAAGAAGAACTGCTGTAAATATTTTTGTACAATTTGTTTTTTCCCTTTTTTGAAGGGGGATGTCTTTAAGATACAGACCTACTAGTGTACTGCTATATCAAAAGGTATACACAGTTTTATAGCCTTTTGGGCATAGTTCCAAATTGCTTTCCAGAATGACTGAATCAGTCCACAACTGCAGCAACAATGCTGCAGTTTTTACAGAGGCATTACATAATGCCCCATTTTACAGAGAGAAAACTGAGTTTTGTCAGAGTTAATGGATGTTCCCAAAGTCACACATAATAAAGAGCAGAGGCAAGACAGAGATCATTTAGTCCAACCCTCATATTTTCTAGAAGAGGAAACTGAGGAGATGAAATCTGTTGTTAAAGGACACAAGTACTGACAGCCAGGATTTAAACCTATGTTCTCTGACAGTCCTTTACCCCAGGTTGCCTCATTTAGTACAGGTATTTCTTCTGGCTGTCTCCCATGCCTGGAATGAACTCCCTCCTTTACTCTCATTACTGACCTCCCTGGCCTTTTAAATTCCAACTAAAATCCCACCTTCTACAGGAAGGCTTCCCCAATTCCTCCTAATTCCAACACTTTCTTGTATTTACTATTTCTGATTTATTTTTCGCTTTGCTTGTTTGTATGCGATTGTCTGCATGTTGTCTGTCCCATTGCTGCTTGAAGGCAGGTCCTCTTTTGCCTGTTTTAGTATTACCATATAATACATAGTACCAAGCACATAGTAGACACTTAATAAATGTTTCTCAATCAACTGGTTTTCAAATAGTGAGTGGTGAAAAGAAAAATTGCTTTTGATTTTCAAGATTCAGTAGGAGGTGCCTACCCAGTTTATTTGAATACATGAATGATATTTAATGTTATCATACAGAACTTTCCCACCATAGAAGCATTTTGCCTGGTCTATAACTCTATAGATAAACCTTCCTGAAACATATGAGTTTATGTAACTTTCCCAGAATCACAAAGGTGGTAAACTTTAGAGATGGGATTTGCAGCAACCCCAGGATTTTTCTGAAACCCAGTCCAACATTCTATTTACTCTATACCATATTGATTTTATATCTACCATTTTCTGTTTTTTTTTTTTAAATCTGGTTCTACATATGCAATCCTAAATATTTAAAAAGGATTTAGAAGAAATTATTTATAAATTGATAAATTTTATAGTAAATAATTTTGAATTAAAAAGTCTACCTGTTTTTTTTTTGTAAAATTAATTTTTATTTTTGAAATTATTTAGAAGTGGATTAGTAGGACTTTAATTTTAAAAAGTTCTAGAACAGTTTCTTTTATTTTAGAGGAATTTTCAGTTTTTCTCTGTGTTCCAAAGAATTTACAGTTACCTATTGGGAACAAAATCTTCCTACATTAAATAAATTAACTCATGTATAAATATGTTCAAACTAGTTTAAACCATGGACAGACCTACAAGTAATGGACCACCATTACAAACTTCTTAGGGCAGAGTTTTCCCAAGTGTGGGGCACTCCCACTATAGGGAAGGGGGATATGAAACAACAGCCAAAATTATAGTGGTTTTTTCAGCACAACTTTCCCACAAATACTACTGTTTTTTGAAGTCAACAAAAACAAGATTTACATGGTGATTTCGTTTCGACTAACAGTGATTTTTGCTTTAATTTTAAATAAAATGAGCTAAATCAAACATATTTCCAATAACTTTTTGGATAAAAAATGAGTAGTCACTATTATAGTTTGGAAATCACTGCCTTCAACTAACAAAAATGACAGCAATAAAAATTCAGATTTCTAAAATGCCTTACAATTTACAAAGCATCCAGAGTAGGTATTTTACAGACAAGGAAATTGAAACCCAAAGAGAGGAGAGGCTGCCTGGTACTATAGAAAGATTTAAAGATCAATTTTGCTTAGGTTTGGATCTATTTACTCTTTATTAACCATATGACCCTGAATAAGTCCCTATACCTCATCCCTCCCCCTCCTCCAACCTTCTGTGACATCCTTAAAGATGCTACAAGCCCCTCCTTTATATGGTGAGGTTAGAACTGATGCTTAGGTTTGAGTCATCCTTTCAAATGACCCGATTTACCTAAAACCAATTTGTATTCCCAGTGATTTCAGAGCCTATAGAACACATTGCCCCAAGCCTGTTTACAAATGTGTCAACCAAATCGCACTGCAGACAATATGAGACTTAATTAAACCCAAGCTAGATTTTACGAAGAGAGAGAGGGAGGAAAATGCTCTGCTGGATCCCTTTCCAGCCAATGTTTCTTAAAATGTGAGTATATTGGGAAGAACACTTAGGAATGATTACCAAGAAGAGAAGGTTGTACAGGGTGCACCTGCCAAGACAGTGAAGAATGGGGCCAAATGGGAGTGAATGGACAAATTAATGATTAAGGAAGATGTTTTTTATTCTAGAAGCTATGTCCAGCCCGGCCTCCCAGGTTTAAGCAATCTTTCACTGTCAACAGGGGCTGGGAGATTGATTCAATTAAGATTAGCAGAGTCGGAAAAATGGCATGGGTTAGTCGTGATTGGTATTGTCTTCTTTCTCATCTCATGATGGTGGTGACCCCTACAACCAATGGAGTTTAGATATATTAGGTCGCCAGGAAGGTGAAAGTGTGTGCTTGGCATGTGATGCAGGGGCCAGGGACTAAGCAGAGAATGGATATTGTTTTTTTTCTCTTTTCAAACCCTTTTCTCCATGGCTCATCTGGAGTATGATTTCATCCTAATTAGATCCTTCTTTTACAAGGTCACTGTTGTTGTTATTGTTGTTCAGTTTTGTCTGACTCTCTGTGACCCCATTTGGGGTTTTCTCGGCAGAGATACTAGAATGCTATGCCATTTCCTTTGCCAGTTCTTTTTCCAGATGAGGAAACTGAGGCAGGAAGGGTTCGGTGATTTGCCCAGAGTCACACAGCTAGGAAGTATCAGCTCAGCTTGGACTCCAGGCCCGGAGTAATCTATTCTCTACTATCCACACTAAGAAAAATAGAAACCCTAAGGGTCTTCCCCTCCCAGATTTATTTATTTATTCATTTATTCACTTGTTTGTTTTTTATTTGGATTAGATGAAAGAAGAAATTCTTTACCTCAGTTGCTACCCAGTCTTAATCACTAAATGGGTGCAGTCTCAATTAAACTGAGACCTGTCAAAGACCTAAACTTTAAAAGGCCAAGGTCTCCCACTGCAGCCAGGACTATCTCCAGTAATCCTGATCTCCTGAACCCACTTGGCTCTGGAGGGGAAAGTGAGGCAGGTTACCTTGCACAGCCCTCCCTCATTCATATCCAATTCACTTATATGTCATGTCATCACTTCCCTGACATCATGGTCCTCTTGGAGAACAAAGAGCAAATAACAACAGTTCTCTGAAGCAAATGAACATTACTGCTGGTCTTGTTTATTCCAAGATTACCTGGGTCCTTCTCTATAATCAGTCAGAAAATCAGTAGCAGAATTATCAGGGAGATCTATGGATTTCTTAAGTAAAAAGACCCAAATGGGCAAACTTCTCTTGGCATACCCTGGCAAGGCAAAGTTCCTTGAGTATTTTTGTTGCTGTAGTTGTTTTGGAAGAGGAGGAATGTCGAGTAGAAGGAGATTTGAATGGAGTACAGAACATGATAAAATGCCCTGGTGAGCTAAATCTAGAGCACTTGGGTCTGCAGTCAGGAAGATCAGAGTTTAAATATGACTTAGGACATTAGCTAAATTTGCCTCAGTTTCCTCATCTGTAAATGAGCTACAGAAGGAAATAGAAAACCACTGCAGTCTCTCTGACAAAAAACCTCCAAATGGAGTCATGAAGAATCAGACACGACTGAACAACAGTATGACAGAATGGCAAGTCAGAGAATCTGGATTCAAAGCCCAGCTTTGATACTCACTATCTATCTATGTGATGTTGAGCAAGCCATCTAATCTCTGTACCTCAGTTTTTCCATCTGCCTTTTAGTTTTTGAAGTAGAACTTACTCACTTCATGGTTTGGAGCCAGTCAATGATTTTTTCTTGGCCTCTATAAAATAAAAATGAGTATCAGTTGGCCTCCAAGGTTCTTTCTAATCTCATTTATTTGCCTTTTTTACTTTGGACAAGTAATTTCATCTTACTGGACATCAGTTTTCTCAACTAAAAAACTAGCAGGTTGAAATTGATGATCACTAAGTCACCTCCCAATTTTATGTCTACAATCTCATTTCTGACCTTGAAACAAATGAAGTCAAACAATGATTTACTTCACACATCTTTTAGTTAGGGAGCAGAGATGATTTGTTTTTGTTTTTGTATTCCCAAAAGCTCCTGTAGCAGCACCTTCACTATACATAAGTTAATCCAAAGTACAAAGTTTTGTTTATTCCTGCTTGCCAAGGGTGCATATCAGAAAACCAGTAGGAAAATACTTAAAATAAATGTACTCAGCAATTTATCTTTGCTTCCAAATCCTTATTCAGACCCAGTTGCCAGGGAAATGTAATGAAATTGGCACTCTCCACTCAGTCCCTGGTGGCATTAGTTCACATTACAAAATCATTATCCATAATTTGACACTATTGTGCATCGTTAGCTTAGGAAAGAACGTGTTCTGCAGCTCTAGGGACAGTGGTCCCTCCAGATAAAGTTGGGCTTATGTGATGGGGAGAGTGGTGAGAAGTGCATCTGTCTCGTTAGTAATGAGGGCTTTGATGTTCAGAGCTGCTCAGCCCTTAACGCTCATCAAGACAGATATGAGTCAGAGAAAAAGAGTGAAAAAAAAAGTAAAGCTATTTTCTTAAAGGACAACTAAAGAACATGCACGAAACTTTTGGTTTAAAAGAAAAAGATTTAATCTGGTTTTTTTCTCCCCATTGTTTCTCTGAAACCTACTGGGCAAAACATAACAAACCAAGAGCTTAGCATACCCTCTCTCACAAAATAAATTTGCCTGTGTCT
This sequence comes from Sminthopsis crassicaudata, assembly GCF_048593235.1. NCBI lineage: Eukaryota > Metazoa > Chordata > Mammalia > Dasyuromorphia > Dasyuridae > Sminthopsis > Sminthopsis crassicaudata. The sequence goes on along the minus strand of NC_133618.1, from coordinate 489,815,833 downwards.
ATCAATCCAACTTCAATTCAATTCAGCTCAATTCAACAAGTTTTTTTTGTTGTTGTTGTTTTTTGGTTTTTTGTTTGTTTTTTTTTTTATCAAGTACCTACCAACCACCAAGCATTGTGCTAAACTCTGGAATATAAAAAGACAAAAATGAAATTGTTCTTATCCTCAAAGGGTGTGTGGTACACTCTGTGTGTGTGTGTGTGTGTGTGTGTGTGTGTGTGTGTGTGTGTGTGTGTGTGGTGTGTGTGTGCGTGCATGCATGCGAGAGAGAGACAGAGACAGAGAGACAGAGAGAGAGAGAGAGAGAGAGAGAAAGAGAGAGAGAGAGAGAGAGAGAGAGAGAGAGAGAGAGAGAGAGAGAGACAGACAGAGAGAGAGACAGAGACAGAGACAGAGACAGAGACAGAGAGAGGAGAGAGACAGAGAGACAGAGAGAGAGAGAGAGAGAGAGGAACAGAGAGATTAGAGTATTTATTAAGAAATTATCAAGTGCCAGACATTTTGCTGAGTTAAAGATTTTTTTAAAGAAACAAATAAGATTCCCTGTCCTCAAGAAGCTTACATTCTAATGGGAGAAGACAATATATAAGGAGATCTTGATGTGTAAATGAGATGGGGATAGAGAAGTACATTAGCATGGTGAGAAGATAGCCAGGAAGTGGTAAAAAGGATACAGCATATGTACAGATATATACTACTCTAATTTATTATACAATGGAGTTCATTCTTCTCCATCTTCTCTCTACAGGAAGACTCATCTCCTGAAAGAAATCTCCCCCTGGCATCTCCAAGGAAAAACAGGAAAAGAATGAAAGTACATAGAATTTTTAGCAGAAACCTTACCAGTCTAATGCAAACTATAATTCAGTCAGGAATTCCCTGTTGAAGAGGAATCTTGACAAGAAGTCACCTAAACTCTACTTTAGTACCTGAAGCCATGGAAAGTTACTCATTTACCTTGGAGGGCAGCCTTGGTTCTATTGTTGGACAGCTCTCACTATTAGGAAGATCTTTCTATTGAGACTAAAGCACATTGTCTGTAATTTCTATCCATTGATCCCAAAACTGACTTGAGGAGTCACACAGAAAGATTCTAATCCCTCTTTCACATGACATCCTCTGGGACTTGGATGGATTTGTGATTCCAATATATAAACTCTTCTTCCCAATGCAGATTTTAATTCTTTCATGCCTTCTCATCTTGCATGATTCTTGGCCATATATTTCCACAAGTTCTCTACAGAGGAATCATGCACTAAACTATGAACATTCCTCTATTTCTTTAAATGTAGAAGAATTCCAGTGTATCTTTCAGTCTTCCATCTTTCATTCTTATATTGTAACAAATCTACTTCTTTTTTGCATCAAATATGCCCTGGATAAAGTCTCTGAAGTAATTTCTCTAGTCAAGGATTCCCAAACTGGAATACATGCACCCCCAAGGATTGTAATAAGTCTGTCAATGGAGCATTACTACTCAACAAATAATAAAAATATTTATAAAATGATCCAAGGAGCTTTGATTCCACTTATAATAATCTGTGTCTGAATCAATCTTGTGATTCTCAGTCCTGCAATCAAATCCAAATCCTGAAACAAACTGGAGGCTGGACATAATACATGTGTATTTCTCAAAAACTATATTGAGAAAAAAACTGTTGGTTGACCAAAAAAAAAAGAAAAAGAGAGAGAGAATCCAAAGTTTCATTAATTCATTTTACTGTGTTCTGATAAGCACTTACACAGCTAGCAAGTGTCTCATATTGAAAAATGTTGTTACCTAACAAATAGTTTCCTTTATGAACAAATTAATCTCTTTACTTTATTTCTTAATTACATGTGCATAATAAATTCTAGGATTTATTTCCCATCATATTTATTATTGAATAGGGTATATGAGAATGCTTAATGGAAAACAAGGGGTATGAGTGAAAAAGAATGAAAATCCCTGCTCTAGGTATAGACTAGACTATTAACAAGGCAACTACCATGTGCCTTTCTATTAGCACTAGCATGAGTTGTACTTTTGATTTTACTAAAATTATGGCATCCAATGATTCATAGCCATATGCTTCACTGGGAGAATCTGGAATATTAGATGGATGAGTTTTTGCAGCAGCAAGCAGTTTGCTTTGGATCATATTTAGGAAATTGCTCACTGTTTTTGATGATCCTAAACTTCCACATGTGACAGTCCTTTAAATATTTGAGGGTTTTCTTAAAAGTCATCCTCTCATATTTCAATATAAGCTCTTGAAAGCAGAGCACATTATGCCAGAACAAACATATGGTACAGTGGAAAGAAACAAGGCTCTGAAGTCAGAGATCCTGGGCCTCAAATCTAGCCTCAGTCACTTTTTGACTCTATGACATTGAAAATCATTTGACTTCTCTGGGCCTCAGTTCTCTCATCTATAAAATGAAAAGTTTGGACTAGGTGATTTCTAAAGTCCTTTCCAGCTCTATATCTGGAATTCTATGACATATTAGGTGTTCCTGGGAAGTGGAAAAGATGGTAGGTTTATATAAGTCACAGTTCCTGTCCTTAAGAAGTTTTTCCTGCAAATTAAGACAACTCTGAGATACAACTACCCACCTCTTAGGTTGGCTAAGATGACAGGAACAAATAATGATAAATGTTGGAGAGAATATAGGAAAAATGGGACAGTAATCCATTGTTAATGGAGTTGTGAATTGATCCAACCAGTCTGGAGAGCAATGTGGGCCTATGCCAAAAGACTATCAGACAGTGTAAACCACTTTGATCCTGCAATGGTTCTTCTGGGTCTGTTTCCCAAAGAGATCATAAAAAAGTGAAAAGGATTCACATGTGCAAAAATGTTTGTAGTAGCCCCTTTGTAGTGGCAAGGAATTGGAACCTGAGTGGATGCCTATCAGTTTGGGAATGGCTGAATAAGTTATGGTACATGAATGTTATGGAATATTATTGTTCGATAAGAAACAATCAGCAGATGATTTCAGAAAGGTCTGTAGGACAGACATGAACTGATGTCAAGTGAAGTGAGTAGAACCAAGAAAAAGCATTGTATACAGCAACAAGATTATGTGATGAACAGTTCTGATGGCCATGGTCCAACAATGAGGTGATTCAGGCCAATTCCAGTAGAATTGTGGTGGAGAGAACCATATGCACCCAGAAAGAAGACCGTGGGGAGTGAATGTGGATCACAACATAGTATTTTAACCTTTTTTATTGTTTTTGGCTTGCTTTTTTGTTTTCTTTTTCATTTTTTCCTTTTTGATCTGATTTTTCTTGTGCAGCATGATAATTGTGGAAATACATATAGATGAATTGCACTTGTTTAAAATATTTCTGTTCACTCATGTCCAACTCTCCAAGATCACATTTGGGGTTTTCTTGGCAACGATATTGGAATTGTTTGCCATTTCCTTCTCCAGTTCAGTTGACAGATGAGGAAACTGAAGCAAACAGGTTTAAGTTATTTGTCCAGGGTCACGCAACTATTAAGTGTCAGAAGATAGATTTGAACTCAGGAAAATGAATCTTCCTGATTTCAAGTCTAGTGTTCTATGTATTGTGCCACTTAGAAGCCCCGACAATGATAAAATCATACATCTCTAAACATCTTTAGAAGAAGAAATAACACATCTCCTAAGTCTTTTCTTCTATAAGCTAAATATCCTCATATCCTTTACCTGCTCATTATGTTTTCCAAACAATAAAATAGAATTTTAGAGCTAGAAGGCACCTGAGAAATCAAATAGATGTCATAGATAATGTTGGACTTCGAGTCAGGAAAGTAAGTTCAAATCCCACCTCAAGATACTCACTACTGAACAAAACACTCTTGTTTCCTCATCTACAAAATGGGGGTAATCATAGCATCTAACTCACAGGATTGTTGTGAGGATCAAATGAGATAACATATGTAAAGAACTTTGCAAACCATTTTAGTTTTTGCTGTTAATGTGATTGTTATAATATTTTAACATTATCATCTAGTCTCACTCTTTCAAATATTATCTGCCCAAGGTCACATAACAAGTGGCAGATTTTAAAACAGAACTCAGATCTCTAGTCTCTTGGTCCTATGCCCCTCCTATTGTACCACATAGCCTCAAAAGACAATCTTCCTTCACATTTTCCCTATGCAATGCAGAAGTAGATGGAGAAGTGGCTGCATCTATACCTCTTAGCATTTGTAAAGGGGCAAGATCCTGTATTGTTAGTTCCATATTGAGGTCTCCTTTAAGGCATTCCCAGGATGGAAATTCCCTCCAGTGATAGGGATCTGTTTATTGTCTTGAAGAGAAGCAAGGGAAGGGAGAGAGGGAGAAAACTTTGGCACTCAAAATCTTACAACATTCCCCAACTCTGTGCCCATCTATAGTTGTCCTTCTTTGGTTGTACCAATGTGACATTCATGACAGGAATACTATAATAGACCTAGATCTGCATGTTTCAGAAGCAGATTTCTAATGTATTACTCCCATCTCTCACCTTTTCTCCCAGATCACTACAGCACTGGAGCACTCACAGAAGGCACCATGAGCGTTCCAATTTCCCAGGTTCTCCTTATCTTTAACTCCTTTCTCAGTTGAAATTGTCTTCTTCTAAATTACTACTGATTTCTAAAATTACCAGATCTGATCATCTTCCCTCATTCAAAGTTTTCTTGACCTCTCTGCAGCCTTTGACACTATCAACCACCTTCTTCTCCTGCATACGTACTCTCTCCTTTCAGAGTTGTCATTTCACTGATTTTTCTTGGTTCTCCTATGTATCTGACTATTTCTTCTCAGTTTCCTTTGATGACTAATTATTTACATGCTCTCTAACTGTGGGTACATTCACAAAGCTCTGTCCTCAGTATATAAATCTTACCAAGTGAGAGAGTGTATAAAGAGAAGAGCACTGAGAACAGAGCTTTGTCTATGAGACATTTAAAACTAAATGTTTGAAATCTCAGCATTTAGCATCTCAAACTCAATATGTCCAAAGCAAAATTCATTATCTTTCCTCTTCAAGTCCACTCCTTTTCCTAACTTCCCTATTACTTTTAAAGGCACTATCATTCTTCCATTAACTTCTCAACTTCAGTGTTACCCTCCACTCTTGACTTTCTTAATCAGTTGCCAAACCTTGTTCTTTCTAATTCCACAACATCTCTAGAATCTGTCCCCTTTACTTACCAAGCTACCACTCTAGTTCTGGGCTCCATCACCTCTTCTGTAATTATTGCTGTAGCTTCCTAATTGGATTGCATGCCTCAAGTCTCAAATCCATCTTCCATAGAGCTACAAAAATAATTTTCCTTAAGGAAGGGTTTAACCATGATATTTTCCTGTTCAGTAAACTTCAATGACTCCCTATTAGTTCTAGAATCAAATTATTATTCCAATTCTTCATGTATTTTAATTTCAATTTCTATATAAATTGCATAAATGTACACAATCAGCACAAAAATAATGTTACACTCAATCAAATGAACGATTTCATTGACTTGTTAGTTACCTCCAACTCACCTATGCCTGTGCATCATGTGCAAATTTTGTTCATCTCTTCTCAAAAATTATCCATAGGGGAGGGAGGTCTCCAACAGAATGGAGACCTCCCTCACCTATGACTTACAAGAGGATACAAGTGAAGTACTCTGGGTGTCTACTTGTCATCCTTCTCTTTTGCCACATGATCAGCCCAGATGTAAATAATTTATAATATGTATATTGAGGAATGCAAATTATTTTTTTTTTTGCTGATGAGGGTGTAAGGAAATTTGGCAATCACTGGCTTAGTCGATAGAGAATTAGCTTCAGAGTTCAGATGGCTTATATTCATCTTTTGACTCATACTAACCATGTGACTCTCTGGGCAGTTCATTTAACCTCTAAATGTCTCCTCCTCAATTCTCCAAGACTATAAATCGCTAACAGTTGCCCATCAGTATTAATGGTAGGACTTTCCTCACTAGCAGTTCCTTGGACCAAAGAAATAACAGAATAACAGATTTTGATCATCATGATCATCACAACAACAATAATAAGTATATTATACATAGGCATGCATAATTTATCAACATGTAGAGAAGTATAAATAAAGTCTGGAGTAAAAAGTCTCGTCATTTCTCCTCTGCCATATATGCTTCCAAATAGATATTGGGGAAGGAATTCTGATGATTTTTTGCTTTAGGAAAAGAAAGTCCTTGAAATGATCGTGTCCTGTGATCAAGTAGCCTTATCGGCAATTTTCAGGAGTTTAGGCAATGAGGAGAGGTCTTATTGACCTAAGCAAGACACATTCTCCATCATATTATCTGTTTAAACATTGCTTCCTATAAAACAAGAGTGCTTAATCTAGGGTTCATGAACTTAATAGGTATGTGAGTATGTATATATACATACACACATATATATGTACATGTGCATTTACACATATACACATATATGTATATGTGACATGTTGCAATATAATTGGTTTCCTTTGTAATGCTATGCCTATTTTTTCACATTTAAAATTGTTATTCTGAGGATGAGCTTCACCAAACTGCCAAAGGGGATCTGTGATTTAAAATAAAAAAAAAAAAAAGTTAAAAGCCCTGGTCAAGAGGCATGATGAAGTAAGAATCTGAAGTTATCTGGATTCATTCAAAAGTCACTTTCACTTTTCAGAGGGGTAACAGTTTTATGGCCCCTAATGGTCCCCCATTGTGCTCTGATTGCCAATCAAGGCACACTTAACAACCAAGCAGAATCATTTAGTTCTTAGTCTAATGACAGTGGCCAGAGTGGCCAACTTGGTGTTTTGACATGAAGGGTCACAGGGAAAGTTTTCAGCCTGAATGATCTAAATAACCTGAACAAGCTATCATCCTCAGCCATCCCTTGAACAATAGAATGAACTTTGAACTGTTCCTTTGACTCACTGTGGCCATTAAAACATTTGTGGCAGCAGTTTCAAAGGCAGGTGTAGTCCAGACTTCTCAAAGCACCTAATAAAAAGCCTGTGGACACAATTGTGTAGGACTCAGAAGAGAGAATTTTTGAGACTTTAGGGGCAGGGTTTCTAAGGAATCAATAGGCTTCTTTGGCCAAATTGACTGGGAAAGGGAAGAAAACCTGTCATGAATAGACTGACCCTCTATCACCCATTGAAAAGAGATTCTGAAGAGAAGAGTAGCACTCATTGTCCAAAGATAGAGGCTGCCACAACAAACATGTTGGGCTCTTTTTGACATCCAATGCTTTGAGATCTGAGACATGAGGTTAATCCCAAGAATATCAGAGCATGGACTCAGATAAATAATTTCATAATCCACTTTAAAGTGAGAGGTCTCAAAACATCTTAAAATATTGGTTGATTTTTGTTATTAATTTATTAATCATCAAGCATTTGTTAAACTCTACACTGTTCTAGGTAGGAGGGACACAAGGATAATTGTGAAAGTGTCCTTGAAGTGTTAATAATCTAAGTAAGACAAAGTTTATATGCAGAGTTAGATTCAACACAGACACAGGATGATTTCAGGGGGGAAGGGAAAGGCTTCAGGGAATCTGGGGGATCAGGAAAGGCTTCATGTAGAAGGTGCTTTTGTTATTATTACAAAGATCAGGAAGATAACGTCTAATTACCAGATACCACTCCAGGTTATTAATATGTAATTGGAGTTAATCCAAACAATGCAAACACGTGGAAAACAAAAACACTTCCCCAGAAACTTCCTCCTCTCTCAAGTGCAGCTAGATACCTAGCACAACATGAACTTTCAAAACAAACACTCCACCCCCATTAAAATTCAAACATCTGAAGCCATATACTTTCTGTGGATGGGCCTGAAATCAGGTAATCCACCTAAAAAGCCTGAGTACAAATGACATAAACCATAGAAGGCTGACTATAAAGGGAAATGAAAAAATGGGGATCACCTCCAGAACTCTTTTGAAAATATTTTGCCTTGGCAAGTATCTGAAATATTGATCCCAATGGTCAATAGTTAGACAGTCTCTTTGGGAATGGCCTGTTAACTGTATTGTTATTTGTGAACCCCACAAACAGAGTTTTGCTACTCATGCATGTGACAATGGCCAGTTTCCCAGGGCGATTCCACATACAAAGTAAAACTAAGATTAGTGCTACTTTGCCAGTTAGGACTACGATCCTCAAAAGAAGGCCCAACAACAGCAACAAGGATGAAAAGAAATACCATTACATTCATTCCTTCAACGGATATTCATCAGGCAGCTATTTATCATGTACAATGCACTATACTATAAATTGGAAAAGATATCAAGATAAATAGCACAAAACCTCTGTCTTTAGGGAATTTACAATCAGAGAGAAAAAGATATCAGAGAGATGCAGTTGTTAAAGCAATCATACAAGAAAATTTACTAGCACACAAAAACAAACATTTATTCAGTCAAGCAGAAAGCATATATTAAAGATGTCCCAGCACTGTTCTAGATCTATTAGCCTAAAAGTGACCTCTAAGAGCCTCAGTTTCCCCACCTGTAAAATTATGAAGGTTTGAAACTAAATGGCCTCTCTGATTCCTTCCAACTCTAGATCTATAAGCCTAAATGCTAGGGATTAAAAAAAATCCCTGCCCTTAAAGAGGCCATTTTCTAATGAAGGGACCAAAAATAAAAATAATTACATTCATACAAGGTCTAGACAGAAGAGATGGAAGGAAATCTCAGAAGGAATAGTATTGCTAGCTGGAAGTCCTAGACAGCTTGTATAGTCACAAAATAATTAAATTATCATCTCTTTCAACTAAGGCCCTCATTACTGGTCTGGGCTCTCTGTAAGTATTAAGCAAAATATCTAATAACCAAGAATAGGGAATATGAATCTGAGTGGAGAAGAGTGGTTGTGACCTAGTTATGAGAAGAATTCTTGAGGCCATCTCACCTTTCTACATCTTGTACCTAAGAGTGAAGTCAAGAGGAAGGAACAGAGCTTATCCTTTAGTCATAGATCAAATAATGTCATTTTTCTCTTAAAATTAAACAGAAAGCTTTTATCACCTAAAGTTCTTATGAGTCAAAATCTTATTCTTATTTAATTTTTATGAGTCTGATCATCTTCAAAGGAGCAGCAGCTAGGTAGTATACTTAAGTAATGCCCTTGCTGTCAGGATCACCTGAATTCAAATCCTGCCTCAGACACTTTCTCTCAGTGCATCCCTAAGCACATGTGGTTTTTTGGGCTGCACTCTTGGCTATCAAACGAAGAGGTGGGATTGGATAACTGCTAAGGTCTCTTCCAGCTCTAAATCTGTGACCATGTAGGCTCAGAATATGTACCTAAACCAAAATTGAAGGAAGGAAATAAAATGAGAGAAGTTTGATAGTAAGCTGATGGCCCAGATTTGTAGTGGACTAGAAGTAAAGCATATGGTCTTTGTTGAACTTTTGCTTCATTCTATACAGTTTATATTGGGGGAGGGGTGGAGTTTAAGCAGAGAGTGGGGAGAAAGACAAGAAAAAATTCTCTGGGTTGATAAGTTCTGCACTTATTTGCAAGGCTTGAATAAAGGAAATGACTGAGTAGTGAGGAATCAATTACATTGCTTATTTGCTCTGAAACTTTAAAAGGGAATGAGGATAAGGTACTTGAAAGGTAGTGCTTTGAAGACAATGTAGTCCTATTAATCTTGTATTTGTTGAAACTGTCTGGTGGTAAAGCACTGGCTTCTAATCTCCACTATTACCATCTAGCTCTCTGCAGTGCGTTTATCCTCCCCCCACACCTCTCCCTTCTTCATGTCTGTAGGGGAGAAAAAAATTAGTTGCAAATTTAGGGGCTGATTATTCAGTTTGGGAATTATCCAAGTCATATCATCTTCTCTCCCCATCTTTCTGGCTTACCCACTTTTAAGCAATATTTCTGACCAAGAAAAGCACAAATTCAACAACTGGGATACTGATAAAGAGTTCTGGCTAAAAGAACTGTTGGAAGTGGCTCTTTTCAATAATGAGATGACTGAGGCCAGTTCCAATGATCTTGGGATGAAGAGAGCCATCTGCATCCAGAGAGAAGCCTGTGGGAACCGAGTGTGGATCACAACGTAGCATTCTCACTCTTTTTGTTGTTATTTGCTTGCATTTTTTCTTTCTAATTTTTTCCTTTTTGATCTGATTTTTTTTTGTGCAGCACGATAATTGAATAAATATGTATGTATGTGTATATATTGGATTTAACACATATTTTAACATGTTTGACATGGAGTTGATTACTTGTCATCTAAAGGAAGGGGGTAAATTTGGAACACAAGGTTTTTCAATGTTGAAAAAAATATCCATGCATATGTTTTGAAAATAAGTCTTTAATTAAAAAAAAAAAAAAAGCTGTTAAAAGAATGTCAGAAGAAAAAAGAAAGTTTGGGATTCTCTGTTTTACCGGAAAGCAAAAAAAAAAAAAAAAAAAAAAAAAACTTCTCCACTAATTCAGAGTCCAGTTAATCTCTGCGTTTCATACAAGGACTGAAATTCATCCCTTACTCTCCCCTCCCCACCAGCTCCACCCCACCCCCCCAGACTAAAACCTAGCTATCTCCGTCCTCCTGCAAAGGAAGATGTCTTACTGTGAGGATTTGCTCGTGGGCTGCCTCCCACATGCTCAGAGAACCCCTCTGTTTTTCCAGGGAGCATCTTGGTTAAGCATGCAGGCGTGTTTAATTACATGGGCTTGGGTAACTTGTTTATCTCCCTTAAACACTGCTGGGGTGAGGAGCGTTTGTTATCTGCGGTGTGAAATGGAGGCTGACAACAATGAATGCCTCCTCCCAGGCAGCTCCGCGGCGCTCTGACTGGGAGCTGTGTAATTCCAAGCATGCAGCTGGGGAGGTTGCGAGCCTCACCGTCGCTCATTATCCGAGCAAGGGGAAGAGTGGCGGCAGCAGCTGACAAACTCTCCGCTGCCTCCTGAGAGGCCCCCATGATAAAGCATCCTGCTTTGTGGTGTAATCAACTTGCTATACATGCATTACTTCCTAATGAGAGCCGTGTTTAAACAAGTGTATAGAACACATCTGTCCGGGCCCTGGGACTTACGTCTGTGTGACCAATTCAGCATCTGAAAGTTAAATTAATGGTAAAGAGTGTAATTGTGAGTAAACAATACCACATTAAGGAGCAGTAAACACAGCAGTGGGGACTGGCAGACTGGCTATACAATCACAGACGGGGCTGCTTCTGGATTGCCATTAATGATCCTCCCCCGCCTGGACTTTCTGACAGTATCTTTAGCACTATTATTCATCTAAATGGTCCCTTCTCTTCTCAGGCACAAGCTCCAGCGCCGTGGTCTCGTCAAAGGAGGCCCGCGGGGGAGGGGGGCGGGGGGGAGGCGGGCCATCGATCAAAACCCGAGGCAACTCGGAAGGGTCTGAAAAAATGCCGGCCCCTCCGGGCTCCAGAATCGGAAAAAGCCACCCCCAGAACTCCCAGCCTTCCCGGGTCCGGGCCATTGTATCTGCCTTCAGTCTGGGCTCCTAGGGAAGGGACGCCTTGTGACGCTCCGGAGTGTTCCCCGTGAACAAAGGAAATTCCAAAACTTCATTAACCGAAGCTCCCTTTTATCACAAAAACTAAATGATGTCCCAGCTCCAGAGAGCTTAGGAAGTTCCACCCTAGCGCACAAGACGCATGTTGGCCCCAAGTAGCTTCAAGGCAAACATGGAAAACAAGCCGCAAACCAGCCAAGAACTTATTAGCGGAGTTATTTATGGGATCACAGATTAAGAAGCATTTAGTCCAATCCTCTGATTTTACAGATGAAGAAACTGAGGCACAAAGAGACTAGTGACCTGCCCGACGTGATCCGGGTGACCTTGACAATGACAGTGGCTGTGGTAGGATTGGAACCTGGCCGCTTTGACACGATGCTCGATTTATTGTACCGCGCTGCCCAGTGCCGTGGGCTGGGGCCACACAGAGTAGAACACAGGGTTCTTGCTCTCAAGTTCAGGCTTTTCTCAGGGTAATATCCATGAAAGCAAGGGAAGAACAGAGAATGGCTAAATTGTCTCCAGATTAGGGTCCCCCTGCGCTGACCTAAAGAACCCAGGGGACTGAAATAGGCTTGGAATATGAACTAGAACCTGCTCACCACTACCGTCCTTAGTCTCTGTTCTATGTCTAAGTGTCCTGGAGGGGTCAAGGTATATATAACCTCCTTCTATACGATTCAGTGGGCAAAGCAGCAATACTTCCTAGAATCGGAAGGATCTGAATTAGAATCCAGCCTCAGTACTTCTAGCTGTGACTCCAGGGAAACCACTTAACCTCTGTGTGCCTTAGTTTCCTCAATGTAAAGTGAAGATAATAATAGCACTTACCACCCAGAGCGAAAGACCAAACAATATAATATTTTTAATGTTTTAAAATAAAGTGTTTAACATAGTGCAAATAGTAGGTGCTAACTAAATACTTGTAGCTTTTCTTTCATTATCCTATACCCATTAGGAGGGGGTGCAGGAAGAAGAGGACTTGAATAGGAACATTATTTTAGCATCATGGTCCCTATGTATGTGTGTATATATATATATATGTCATACATGTTATATGTGTCTATATACACATGCATATTGATAAATATACACATACATATATTATATATATTTTATATTTCTACCAGGATACCAGCTCGACTCAAACTCAACAAGGATAAAACTGAACTCCTCTTTACTCCAAACTGACTGCTTTGAGCGAGCCAGTAACTAAAAGCATTGGAGTTAGACTAAAATAAGGAAGTCTCCAGTTCAAGTCCTGCCTTAGGTATTTACTAAGTGATCTTTAGTAAGTCACTTAATCTCTCTCCATCTGTTTCCTCATCGCTAAAATAGAGATTTAAAATTGCACCTACTTCACAGGATAGTTTTGAGGATCAAATGCAATAGTCTACATATGACATTTTATAAGATTTTCAATGCAATACAAAAGCTCCCTATTATCATTATCATTATCTTTAAGTGAATGACCTGAGTCACACAAGTCACCATTTGAGTTAGAGACAGAAGGCACCCAACCCAACGTCCTCATTTTACAGAGAAGAAAGCTGAGGCAAAAAGCTATAAGATGTCTTACCCAATGATCATAGCTGGAATAAGGATACAGAAGCAAGTTTTAAACTCAGGTTCTCAGACTTCAAATCCAATGTTTTCTCCACCACTTCAGACCTTTTCTCCAATGTCCAATCAATGATGAAGTCCTGATGACTCTTTCTACTGCAGTATCTCGTATAACCATTTTTTTTCTGTGTCCATCATTCATTCAACTCATATCTGGATTAATTACCCTAACCTCTTAACTCTTCTCTCTGCTTCCAGTGTCCCCCTCCCCCATTACCAGGTTAATGTTTTTAAAAGCATTAATTTGTCTTTATTACTTCCTTCTTCAAATACCTTCAGTGGCTCTCAATTGCCCATAGAATAAGATTTGAACTCTTTAGTTTAAGATTCAAAACCCACCCCAGCCCCCTTTCTGGCTCTTGTTTTCTACTCCTACATTGATCTTCCTTTTTCTAACCAAACTGCTTACTATTTCCCACAAATACAACCTTCTCTTTCTAACTCTTTGCTCACACTATTCCCCCTGTATGGGATATTCTTATCATGATTTATCAAAATAAAATCTATCCTAGTTATGAAACTTCCCTTAAATCATACTGACCAAAATATCGTCTGGGGCAGCTAGAACCTGGCTATAGACCTGAAGTCAGGAAGATTCAGCTTCCTCAGTTCAAATCCAATATCATACACTTACCTGATCTGCATACATATCTCTATTACCCCTGTCATTCCATTATTTCCAATATCAAATCCAAACTCCTCAGTCTTTCATAGCCCTGCTCTACCCTGCCTTTCCAGGCTTATTGCACATCACTCCATTTTCCACATTCTGATCCAGCCAAAATGGCCTTTTTATTGTTTCTCATCCAAGATACTCTATCTCTCATCTCTGCATCCTTGATCAGGCATGTTCCCCATCCTTAGAGATCACTCTCCATTTCTAAAAATCCTAGCTTTCTTTAAAGCTCAATTCAAATATTATTTCTTGCACAAGGCCTTTCCTGACCCTCTTTATTAAAATCTCCCCTCTTCCCCATCCTTTTGGATTTATTTTGCATATATTTTGTAAATATTTGTACATGTACATATTATTTTTCCTATAAAGAATGAGCTCCTTGAGAGTAGAGACTATTTCATTTTTATTATCCCCAATGCTTAGTATATAGTAGTTGTTTAATAAATGTTTGTTGATTGACTTTGTCTGCTACCCCCACTCCACCAGAATGTCAGCTTCTTGAAGACAAGGCATTTTTGTCTTCATCTTTGAATGACTAGCACAAGGCCTGGCATATTAATAAATATTTGCTAAATTAAATTAAATTGAAGTTTTCAAAATTGGATATTTAGATAAATAGGTGCATGTTTTATCTATTGGTAACTTCTGCTTGGGCTCTGCTATCAGCCCTCTTTCAAAGGAGGTGGATTTTGAATGGCCCTTAATGGTTTTCCTCTTTTGGGCAGTGCTGATAAGCCAAAACACAGATGAGGTACCTTTTTGCAGAGGCAGGTCTCTACAATGGCCCTGAGGGGGTAAAACCCAATCTCCAACTATCTCTGTCAGAGATAATGATTAGCTCTGCCCCAAACAAGTCGGGGTTGGCATATTGCAAGAGCTGCAGTTTCATTTTCATTTACTCCATGATCCGTTACTCTATCCTTGCTGCTTATCCTAAGAAATGTTTCCACAGAGATGCCCTCTTTGTCCCTGGAGACACATCAGTATTTGCAGAGATAATCTCACTGAAGGGATGTGGTCATTTCCCATGCCACAGGGTCACTTTGGTAAGATTCATTTGAATAAGTTTGTTTTAAGTTGAACTATTGGTGATCATTTGTCAGTGCTTAAATAACCAAGAAGCCAGTTGATTACTGTATCAGGTGGAGCTCCCACAATGACAAGGACCTTTATTAAGTGTATCATCTGTTATGGAACAGATATAGTTTCTGACCTCAAATTAAGTACAGTCTAATAACTCCATCCAAAATACTGAGAATACAAAGATGAAAAAATGTCTCTGTCCTGTTTTCAAAAAGTTTACCTTTCATGGGAGAGAGCTTGTGTTAAAAGAGACTGACACAACACAATTAAGTAATGTTAAGGAAAGCAGAGATCCAGACAAAGTATTCCCAAAAAACGTGAAGAAGAAAGACTGCTGTCCACTGCAGGGATCAGGGGAGACTTTGAAGGAAGAGAAGGATTCTGAAAGTTAGAGATAAGAAAGAGGAAGGAAATTCTGAGCACTGGTAGGTACAGCTTGTGTGAGAAGTTCAAAGAGGGGTAGGTTGTAATAAAGTACATAAAATACAGAGATTCCATAAACAAGTGTCCAAAAGAGCATGTGATGAGCGTATTTCTGCTGAGGGTCCATTAAAAAGACACATACATGCCCGCTCACTGCACACACATACACACACACACACACACACACACACACACACACACATACACTAAGCCTCATCATTGTCAGTAACTAGGAGTTAGGAAATAATCCTGGTTCTACGGTCCTGTCCAGTGTAAGCCCTGTACATGCCTAAAAGGTAACTAACTTTGTTGTTAGGGCATTGTTGGAGAGGAGGAGAATAGGGAGGCTGGAGCATTTAAGCCTAGGCCCTAGAGCCACTAAGCCTTAAAAACAAAAGTATAACCTGCCATCATCATTTTCCTCCATTTCCGTATCTTTGGCTTAGCTTTAAAGTCCATTTTCCAAGCTTATTGATTTTTGTTTCCTACTGGTATATGAATGACAACTTGTATTAAGACAACACAGACTGAGAAGCTCCCGATGTCTGTAGGCATCACTCTCCAGCACTTACTGAACTGCCCTGGGCTTCAGGGCAAAGTGCCTCTTTCCAGTGAAAAGGGAGGGGGGCTCCCTTCAAGGGAAGAGTGGGTGGGCGGGCAGGTCTCTGCAGTGCCACCCAGCATGGTGTCCAGCTGAGTTAGGATCTCACTTCAGAGATGAGGTGAGGGAGATGGATGAGATGTCATCCTAGCTGTTCAGCTCTCCCCAGGCCTGTTTACAGCGACAGAGGGGGCTTATTTATTGTAGATTACAAGTATTTCAACTGTTGTTCTAGCAGAGGAAGAGTGTCTCCCCACCCCAATCTCTCCACACACACACTTCCTGAATTTCCTACAGGGCAAACAAACAAAACAAAACAAAACAAAAAGGTGATGCCTTAGCCCCAGTCAGATTTTTTTAACAGTCCCAGAAAGAATTCCCTTTAGAAATCCACCTCTGTTTCCTTCAAAGGGTCCTTGGTCTGGCCGGTCTTCAGTCAGTCATCAGTGTCCATTAAAGTCCCTCTAAAAGCTGCATAAACAAGTGGGCAGCATTTCATGTCTTTCAGCATGTGTGCAGTTATTCCATCCCTTCCCCCTTCACACCTTCCCTACCCACCAAGATCTGTTGTTTAACCAAAAGTCCTTTTCTGTTCTCTTCAGTTATTTATCCTTCCTCTGAATCAGAGCATAATTACAAGACATTTATTGTCATCCTTCATATCTTAATACACTCATAAAGGTTTTCTTGGAAAAGACACTGAAGTAGTTAGCCATTTCCTTCTCCAGAACATTTACAGATGAGGAAACTGAGGCAAACAGGATTATGTGACTTGACTAAGGTCATAAAGATGAGTCTTCCTGGCTTCAGTGTTGGCACTCTATCTACTGAACCACTTAACTACCCCATGCAAATCTTAAAGTTCCACAAAGAAAAAAAAAAAAAAAAAAGATCATTGCATGTGAAACTGTAAATCTACAAAGCATTATTTCATCCAATTCAATTAAACAATAATTTGTTAAAAGTCTTCAGTGATTTTTTTTCAAAAAAAAGAAGTTTTGAGGAATTTATGTTACTGGGGAAATGGGAAGAAGGAAGGGAGAGAACAATTTGCCCAAAGAGAAATTAAAAATATATACATCATAAGTCCAAGTCGTCATTTTAAGGAAAGGGGTTAACATCCCCCCTTCCGCTTCACCATTGCAACAAGAGGTGGAAGTAGCTGATTTGAGCCTTGCAAGGAGCTAGGGTTCCTATATTTGAAGGCCAGAGGGGAGAAGACTATTTCAGGAATAGGGGACACTCTTTGAAAAGGCATGATGGCAGATAAAATGCCATGTCTTGAGAACAGCAAGTAAGCTGCTCATCACAGGTACCATGAAGTACTAGAAAAGGGAAGGATGCAAATATGAGATGTGAATATGGGGACTGGAAGGCATAAGGGGAAGCAGGGAATGGAAGTTCACCTTGGTTTTTGGCAGGGAGGCTGCCATCTTGTGAATCATCTTTAACATGGCTGGCTGTCAGTTCTGAAGTAAATAGGGACTTGCTTAGCATCAGGAATATCAGCGATTCAGAGCTGGAAGTTAAGGAGGGTAATTAAAAGAGTGCCACAAGCCAGACCTCCCCGAAATCCTAACAGCTTGGAGGGTTTGCCTTTTTGAACCTCTCCGAACCCTGAGGAACTGCAGGCAAACAACAAAAGGTGTTAATAGCTTTATGAGAAGCACCATGCTGATAGATTACCCATTATGGGGATGCTCCCAGCACAATGGCAAATAGGTTTGATCAATGAGATTTTAATGGAAAGTGAGGCCTGAAAAGAAAAAAAAAAGGCAACGTGGAGAGGGAAGACCCTTTGTTGCTAATGTGTCTGAAAAAAGCACTTAATTGAGGTCATAATAATATTAGCAGTTCTCATCATCAATAATTCAGCCTTATTTATTGCTACCCGATAAAGTCCTGTCAGGGCAGGAGAATGGCACGGGCGCCTGTGACACATGGGAACTTGGAGGTAGCTTATTGGGTGGCTGCTGGGCTGGGGGACCTAGCCAGCTACCAAGACTTCCCTGACCCTCCCCTCTCCCCCCCACCCCCAGCTGAATCTGGTGCATGTGGGAATAGGCAATGTCAAATATTGTAATTTTATATCACGTAGAGTTTAATATCCACTCCCTCCTCTTCTACCTTCATCTTTACCATCTTCTTACCTTCCTCCCACCAAAGGTATTATCTCTGAAACAGTGACTGACTAATCTTGCCTAAGATATGTCAGGGAGAGAAACAATTTCAATTCTCGCATGATTTACTAGCCCAGCAGAAAGAGTGATAAATTCTGCCTCTTCAGACAATTTTAGTCACCTGTGGTTAGTTATCTTTAAAACAACAACAACAACAACAACTAAATTAACATATAATTGTACAATTAAAGATGCTAACTCCAGTGTTAAATTTTTAAATGTATTAGTGTCATAAAACCCGCCTCATTAATCTCAGTGTCTTAAAGGACAACAGCAGTTCTGTAATGAAGTGGATGAAGAAAATACATGAGGATGAGGGTAAGGGTAGGAAATTGTGGAGAGGAAAGGGGTAAAGAGACATTTTAGTTCTCTGGCATTTCTTTCGGCAAAAAAGAGAAAACCTTAATAAAGATGATTGGAGCGATCATTCTCTCCCCCACTGGGAATCACAATAGAGGCACAGACCCAAGGACAGGTCATTAACCAGGAAAATAACCTCTTTGGAAGGGACTGGTTTGTTTTGTAAACGATACTTGCTTTAGTACAGCTTAATTGCAATAACAATCAAAATTCCTAGAACAGCAAGCAGGAGGAGGCTGCTGAAATATTGATATGGCTTCTGCTGCTGGGACCTGAACTTTGTTTCTACTCTGATTTCAGGAAACATCATTTTGAAGTTTGTTTGGGCTTCTACCATCACCATCATCACCACCACCACCACCACTACTTTAAAAAATCCAAAACAAAAAATGCAAGTCAGTTCTCAGCAGGGGTATCTGCCATCTGAAAAAAAAAAAAAAAGAAAAGAAAAAAAAGACCTGGGAATGGGAGAGGAAAGGACCCAACACAGGCTGGGAGGGAAGGGATTAGGATAACATGGAGGAGACAGGAGGGGGATTGAGGCCAGCTGCCCTTACTCAGGACAAAGAGAAACGAACAGGTTGAACTGAATGCTTTCTAAAATTCTATTATAGCTCTGAAATCTTGATTATATATAGGAAAGGGTGACCTGAATTGCAAGGAATCTGGGGAAATTTGGAAGCTTTAACGAAGAATTCTTCCTCTCAGCTCTATCCTGAATTTCTCTTTCCACTATAATCTGTAGACAATGCATAGTCACTTTTCCAAATCTTAATTTTTTTAGTCAGATTTGTAACAACAAGAAAAGGGGAAAAACAATATTCTATATTCTTCTTAGGGGAGACAAATGTTAATAATTAGTGTCATTAGAAATAAAGTTTAACTAGCAAACCTCATCTGAATCATATTTAAAAGAAAGGAATGTTTAATTACCCAAGAGAGCTTGCTAAATCTGGGGTCTCCTAAGCCAAAGGGAGAGGGGAGAGGTCAGGCCTTAATCATGCCAGATAACTCATGTAAACAACCCAGCAGCCTTCTTAAAGAAAAAGAAGACAAGAATCTGAATTATTATTCTAATTTTCTATCAATTCAGATTGAATGCACCAGATAATTATTCAACTCTTGCTATCATTTTGCCCAGCAAAACATGGACAGCATTCTCTCCCTTTGTAATTTTCACAACTATAAATTCTACAGGTAGGGTGCTGGGTTTGGGATTAGGAGGATCTGGATTCAAATTTTGTTTCTGAGATTTATTAATTATATGACTCTGAATAAGTCCCTTGATCTCTCTCAGTCTGTTTCCTCATCTATAAAATAAGGACAATAATAATCGCTCTTACCTTAGGTTGTTGTAAGGATCAAATGAAATGTTATGTTAAAGTATTATATAACATGGAAAAGTGCTAATATTATTTATTATTGTGACCCTAAGCAAGTCCCTAAATTTGAGTCTATGTACCTCAGGTGATCTTTAAGATGTATCTACTAAGTAAGAGAAAAAAACCACAGATCCTTTGCTTTGAGAGTACTCTGAGAAG
The DNA here is from genome assembly GCF_048593235.1 of Sminthopsis crassicaudata. Classification (NCBI taxonomy): domain Eukaryota; kingdom Metazoa; phylum Chordata; class Mammalia; order Dasyuromorphia; family Dasyuridae; genus Sminthopsis; species Sminthopsis crassicaudata. Next base: position 489,795,854 of record NC_133618.1, on the reverse strand, counting down.
AATTCCCATTTGCCTCTGGGTTAGAGGAATACCATAATCCAATTCAATTTTTATTATTATAGATTCCAGGAGTCCTTTTCTGCAAACCCCTAATTTCACAGATGAGGAAACTGAGGCCCAGAGTGGTTTACTCACTTTTTTAGGATCAGTTAGTGGCAGACTTCAAACTCAGATCTGAGGTAAATCCAGATGTTAGTATTCCCTTCCTAAAGAAGGGCAGGATAGAACAAAGTAAAATACTTAGTGCATTGGAAAGACTGATGGATTTGGAGTCAAGGTTTGAATCTCAGTTCTGAGTGGCATTAAGCAAGTCATTTCTCCTCCCTGGGTCTGAGATTACCTATTTGTAAAAAAGAAGAGGCTGGATTGGGCGATATCTAAGATCCCTTTTAGCTCTCTATCTCTAAATCTGTCATCCTACAAAACAAAATAATAAAATAAATAAAACAAGGCTGTTTACCCCTTTACAACCTCTGACTTTTCCGGGTGAGGGAAGTTGCTCTCACCCCAACAAAACAGATTGATCCTCTCACAACCACCAGGCTCCCCAACCAAGAGCTCCATGTTTCTTTAGACAGAAGCATTTCCCTGTCTCACCATTACCCTCCCTTCCCTCCACCTCCACCCAAAGGAGACTGACAAGCATCTATTAAATTATGAATGCAGTTTTATAATCATTGGTAATAAACCTAATTCATGCAGCTTTTAAAAATCACCACTGCAACCGTCTATATTAGCATACGTTTTCCTCAGAGCAGAGCTCTAGTCTTCTTTCCCATTATTTAGCTGGATCAGCATAAGGGAGAAAAGGAGGGGGCAGTCTTACCAAATTTCTCCCAGCATACTCAACTGTTTGCTCATGACAGTATTTGAATGTGCTTATTATTTCTAGTAAAGCCCTTATCATTTTCAATGTGAAATTTAAATCACACTGATCCAACTCTTCTTAGCTAAAGTCAGCTTTATCAACCACAAGAGATGTGGGATTTGAGAGAGATCTGAGTAAATTCACATTGTTTGGATAAACTCATTCAGGGAGCTCAACAAATCAAAGCTGAAATAGATATGTATTCCAAAGAGACCCGAGGAGTGCCAGAAGAAAGAAAAAGTTACCATTAACATTGAGGGAGAAAAAGCATCAGTCCCTTTTTAATGAGCATGCTCACAACCTCTTCCAGAATTGTTACCCATACTCCATAGGTTGCCAGGGAAGAAAATAAGAACTGGGAAATTGTTTACATGGGAATCAAGGAATTGAAAAAAAAAGCTCATCGTTGCCCCCTCCCCCACTTTGGTCAGTCTTTGCGATTATCAAAAATGGTAATAGGCACATTTATTTGTTATCCTGTGATTTAAGGAATCTTGTGTATCATGTATGTTAAAAATCATTTCTCTGTAGTTTTAATTATCTCAGTCTGCAGGGACAAAAAAAAAAAAAAAAAAAAAAAAAACTATCCGGCAGCTCCCTTGCCTAAGACCAAAATGAAAGTGCTTGCCTGCTGACAGCTAAGACGTCTGTCCTAGCTCGTTGAGATTTCCTGTAAAATTTGCATTGAAAAGGCAGCTTTAAGTATACTTAAAATAAAAAGAGCATTTGCATCTAATTTGCTACACTTGCAGTATTAGAGTTTTATCTGAATAAAGACACGTCAAATGGATTTATATAGTTAAGCTGATAGCTTGGAAAGTCAACACTAACATCAGCTCAAATTCTGCAGTTGTGAGAATAGCTCATAGTATTTACTAGTCTTCCACCATTGATTTGAAAAGTACAGGTTTTTTTATGGGTTTTTTTTTAATGTGTGTGTGTGTGTTTTTTTTTTTTATATAGTCGCACCAGTCCACTGTCTATGAGGTTTTTTTGAATGAATCTTCACTGATGGATCCTCCCCTTCCTCCTCTCCCTCCCTCCCTTTGTCAGTTTGAACTTCAGGCAGTGTGGTCCACTGGGAAGGGGACTAGTTCAGAAGTCAGAAGAGCTGCGCTTAAATCCCAGCTCTATGTGACTTTGAGCAAATAAAATAAAGTAAAATAAAGGGGTTGAATGAGATGACCTCTTAGGTATCATAGATCTTATGAAGCAGCAATAGTGACCACGAGGCCCTTGTTAAGAACCCAGGAAAATGAATCTCCAAAACTACAAATGTGGCCCTCAGCTAAAACCTACTCACTCAACAAACGGTGATTGGATTTTACTTCTGACTCTTTATGTCAAGAGCTTTGAATATTTGATTCCACCTCATTTTTCGAGGCCTGCCCAAGTTCATTAACTATTCAGAGCAATTCCTGGGTGAGTGGGAGTCTGGAAGCTATAAAACATGCAGTTTCTTGCGGCTACTGGTATTCTCTCTGGCTCTGAAGACTGGCCCTGTACCCTGGGGAGGGGAGTTCTCAGTGCCATTCAGATTTGCAACACCCTCTCCTACTGACATAGACAGTCTGCCGGAGTACAGCAAATCCCAGGTTCTCCAGAACAGCTTCACACAGCTGGAGAGGAATTCCTCCAAGCCTGGCCATTCTCTCTTGGGGTCACCCCTCTGTTCTTGTCTCACAGCTGGGAAGAAAGACACCCACTTGCCAAAGGGGGTACAACGCCACCCTGTGTCAGCAACATGGCTTCTGGGCTTGAGAGATTGGGGGGGGGGAGACACCAGTTCCAGTGCTTTTAAAGAAGCCACATGTGGTTATTTCCCCAATAAGCTTGCTTTCTGGTCAACATAACCCATTCTCTCACTAATGGACCTTATTAAGAATCACTAACTTATGCTTATATGGTGACTTGCTTTAAAAAAAACAAAAACAAACAAACATTCATTCCCCACAATTTGCAGCTGGGTGATTCAGTGGTTAGAATGATGGACTTAGTGTCAGTTCTAATTTGACCCCAGAGACTGACTAGCTATGTGAGTCTGTTCAGTCTACGTGCTTTCATAGAGATGACTATTAATGCCTCAATTCCTTCATCAGTAAAATGGGAATAATTATAGCAACTAACTCTCAGGGTTGTTATGAGAATCAAATGAGATAAGATTTATAAAATACTTTGCAAACCTTAAGAACCATATAAATGTTGGCTGTTATAACTATTTTTTTGATTTAAGAAAGGAAATATCTCTGATAAGAGCAGATAAAAGAAGTTCTGCATTTTACAGTCTTAGATTGTTGCCGAGGACATTGAGAAGTTAAGTGACTTCCTTAGGGTCATACAGTCACTCTATGACAGAGAAAAGACTTGAACCCAGGACTTCCTCACTGAGTCTAGCCATTTCTTCTCATCACTTATAAAATTACGTTGTTGCTAGAATTTATGCAGTCATTTAAGATTTGCAAAGCAATTTACAAATACTGTCTCTTTTGATCTTTACAGCAACTCTGGTAGAAAGGCAGTACTTGTATCCCCATTGTAAAGGTGAGGAAAGTGAGGCAGACAGTGATTAGGTGACATGCTCAGGGTCACACAGCTAGAAATTAATTTATCTGAGCTGTTCCCTTGCTCCATATTCAGCATGCTATCAACTGTGACACCTTACTGCCAATTGAGTAAAACAGATATAATTATCTAATTTTAAAGAAGAGGAAATGGAAGCTCCAAGGAGTAAAGTTACTACTTCAATGATATGTAGCTAATAAGTTACCAATGGATACTTTGTTACTTAGACCCTCTGACCCCAAGTCCAGAACTCTCTTCCTGCCACATTGTATTGTTTTCCTATGTAAAGTTTTGTTCCAACAAACTGGAATGCATCCCTTACTCTGTGCCTTTGGGGCCAGGGTCATGGTCTCCTCTCTCCTCAATCCCTTGGTCCCCCTCAATCCCTCTCCCCCTCAGAGAGGGGCAAGACGTCTCTGCAAGGTTAGCTCCTGCCTGTGGAAATCTGGAGGCACTCCTGTGCCCATGGAGTTACCTTCCTGACAGTGACTCACAAACTCCAGAGCTCAGGTTTAGATCTGATGTAGAAAAAGCAGCTGCTAATGGAGCACACTTTCTGAACCCAGAATATTCCAGCTGGACCGCCATATCAGCCACAAGTTCTTAAAAATCCCAGGAGAAATGCTAAAAGCATTTCCTGTAGTGTGTTCATTCTACTTCTTTCCTTGCACAGAAAAAATAGCCACAACACAGGAATAAAATGATATCACAGCCGGTGTCTAAATTGTAGCAGGTACGATGGCATTAGCTATCCATGACGTGTGTGTGTGTGTGTGTGTGTGTGTGAGATTATATATGTGTTGGCAGTTGGTTGGTTGGTTGGTTGTTATCCTTCAATCTCGAAGAGGACCCAAATGATATCACTATGTTAGTCGTTAGTGTGTCCCACTGTGGCTGATCAGACCAATAGGAGCTGCCACAAGTTGAACAAATGGTCTCTATGAATATTTTGGGTAGATTCTCTAACTTTAGCATCTCTCATTTCTTCTGAGCTAATTCAATTCTGCTTTGCTCATAGAGCACAGCATATATGCGTATAAATATATATAATTCTACATATATTATAATACATATGTATGATATAATACATATTATAGTTGGTTGATATAATTATATGTATATATATCCATGCATTATATAGATGCATATATATATTTCTATGAATCTATACATGCATATTTAAGTGTGCTTAGCTCCATACTCCCACTTCAAGTATCATTATAAACCAGAGCTGTATTATCTGCAAGCATGAAAAATCTCTTTGATTTTTGAATTAAGCTTTGAAAATCTCCAAGATGGTGAGTACTGGGAATCTGGCTGACACTATTTAGTCAATGTGCTTAATAACCAACACAAGGCATCTTTCTGTGTTTCCCCTGGAGAATTAAGTTGCATCACTAGTCAGGAGAAGAAAAGCAGTCAAGACCTGAGTGCCAATGGAAAATTGGAGCTAGGAAGGTTGCAAAAAGGACTTTGCTCAAGCATTGAACCAGAAGGAAAAAAATTGGGAAGGGGGAGAGGGGAAGTGGCATTCTTATGAGAATTCCTAGTATCAAAATACCAGGAGTGTTTATCAGGGACTGCAGAGTTGGGCCTGAAAGATCTTAGAGGTTATGCAGTCCAATTCTCTCTCTTCTAAATAAGAAACTAAATGTGATGTGGTGGCAAGATCTCTGACAACAGTCCAAGACCTTGGGTTCAAGTTGTATATCCAGTGTTTATGACCTGTGTGACCTTTGCAAATCACTTGACCTCCAGAAATGAAGAGGTTTAGTTGGATGATATCCAAGGTCCCTTGCAACTCTAAAATTATAATTCTGTGATTTTATGAAATTAAATGACTGATTTGCTCCAGTTCGTGCACGTTTGCTAATGATAGAACTGATATTTGAACCCTGATCCTTTGATTTCATATTTGGTACTCTTACCATACCTGATTACCTCTCAGCATGGTATAATGGGAAGATGTTTGCAATTATTTCTAAGTACAAGAAGTTCTGAAAACTTGGAGCTAGAAAGGACTTCTGCGCATGATTCTCTGCTCCTTGTTGGAAATCAAAAGCAGAATGTCATGGAACTGGAGTCAAGAGAATCTGAGTTCAAATACAGCCTTAGATAACTTACTAGCTATGTGACTCTGGGCAAATCATTTGCCTCAGTTTCTTCATCTGTAAAATGAGCTGGAGAAAGAAATAGCAAACCCAACCAGTATCTTTGTTCCATATAAACAACAACCCAAGACTGCTCATTGCCTCTATCATGCCTCTATTCTTCTTCAAAGAAAAAACCAACATGGTTTCCTTGGAAGCATGAAGAGAATTTAGGTCAAAATATTTTAACTAAGTCATGAAAATAAGGACTAAATTCTTTGTTTCCTATAAAGGTGAATAAAGCATAAGCTGCAAAATTGGAAGCACATTCTGTTAGCCTAACCAGCAATTACAGAAAGCAAATAGGGAACAAGTGCTAGAGTTAGGAAGATCTGATTTCAAATCCAGCCTTGGATTACCTGGGTGACCTGAGATAAGTCATCTAAACCCCCTCAGCCTCAGTTTCTTCATCTGTAAAATGAGGATAATAACAGTACAACCTTCACAGGGCTATTGTAAAAATTAAATAAGAAGACATATGTAGAACACATTGGAAGTGTTAAAATACCACATAAATGCTAGCTTTTTCTTATAATTATGGAGTAAATGACCAGAGAAAGAGCTTTCAGGTCCAAACACCATCCCAGGAAAGGGTGTTGATGGAGTACACTTGATATTTTGTAGAAATGATTCATCCCACATCTGTATGCCACAGGTATACATTCCTGGTTTCTAGAGAGAAATCAGAAGACTCCAGGGTCTGACCCCTGATAAAGAATTATAGAGGAAAATTCTTTTTCTAAGATGAACTACCCAGTCTATAAATCAACCTTTTTTTTTTTTTAATAAAAAAGATATAAATTTACCTGTGAGCATTGCTCCTGATCTCTGTCAGCCAGCATCCCAAAACCACAGGTAGAGTGTTTGCCAGATTCTAGTTCACAGCTGGAAATTTTCTCCTGATAAGAAACATAGACGATTCAGAAAAGAAAAAAAATTATCAAAGGAACAGAGGGAGTGAAGAGGAGAAAACAAAATCCTAATTTGAGCAGAGAATAGATTACTCACCAGTGTGGGAAAGACACAGACCAGAAGACACAATGAATGAAGAACCCAATCAGTAGTTTTTCTCAACTAGACTAACTCAAGGAAATATAGAAGCAAAAGCCAGGAAAGAGAAAGGAATAGAGACTGAAAATCCTTCTCTTCACACAATTTAGCTTCTTCTCCCAGGAAACGATTTCCAAGTCTGGCTCTCAAAACCTGACCTCTCTTTTTTCCCAGAACTGTATTCCTAAAGCCTATTGGATTTCTCAGCCTATAAGTCCCATCAGCACCTCCAATTCTATATGTCCAAAAATGAGCTCATTGTCTTTTTCTTCTTCCATTATCTTAACCTTTTTCTTCTTCTGACTTTACAAATTTTGTTTGTGGTACTGTGACTCATTTCACTCTTACATGTTCCACATTCCTTTTACCATGTGCCATGGACCTTGGCAACATCTTTGATGCTTCCTTCCCCTTGATTCAAGATCTGCAGTTCTAAATATAGTATTGATTATATTACATTGTGCTTCTATGTCAACCAGTTTCCAAATCCTACCAAGTCCACCTCTCTACTATCTCTTATCTCAACTCTTTATCACCTAAATCATCACTCTAGCCTAACCAACCAATAAACATTTATTAAGTGCCTACCTACTGTGTATAACTTTCTCTCCTTAATTCTCTTAGCCTCCATCTTAGCAGATGGAGATCTTATACTTTAATAAGAACATAGAGGCCGATCTTTATAAAACTGCTCGTCTCTTCTGCTATCTATCTCAAAAGCCTTTGGTATTATTTCCTATTCTTTTCTCCTTTACTCCAATCTTAAATGATTGTCAACCTTTTTTTTTCACCAAGGCCAGTAGTCTTTATTTATACCCTTGAATCTATCCCCCACTGTCTATTCTGGTAGAGTGCTCCCATAACCATTCCTTCTTTTTTTCTCTTCTCTGCTGACTTTAGACACATCCAGGTCTCTTATATCCCCCATATGTGATGTAATCATTCTTCTAAGCTATTTTCCTACATTTCGCTTTTTTTATAGTGGAACTCTCAGAAAAAGCTATCTACTCATCCTTTTCATTTCTTCTTCTTTCATTCACTTTTCAAGCCCTTGCAATGAAACTTCTAACTTAATCATTCAATTGAAATTTCTCTGTCCACGGTTATCAGTAATATCTCAATGGACAAATCCAATGGTCTTTTCTGGATCTTCACAGAAGCACTTGACACTATTGGCTGCATTCTTTGTCTGGATATTCTTTCCTTTCTGTGTTTTCATGATGTTGTTCACTCTTAGTTCTCTTTGGTTCCCTTTGCTGGATCATCCATAGCTCACTCTTTAACAGCATGGGTCCTCTTCTCGCCTCGATACGTTCTCTACATCCAATTCTGTGGATTAAACTATCATCTCAATCCAAAGAACTCCCACATCTAAATATCCAGCTTTGGTATCTCTCCTAATTTCTAGTATTATATCACCATCTAAATCCAACATGTTAAAAATAAGAATTAATTTTCTTTCTTTCTCAAACCATCCTTCTTCCAAACTTCACCTCTTGAAGGCAACATCATCATCTTGATTATTCAAGTTCACAACCACATGACCTGAGATATACAATCATTTCCCATATCTTATCAACAATATCTTTCACATCTACTCTGTTCCTCTACTTTTTAACCTTACTACCTACCTCATGCCAGCATTACTTCTCTTATCTGAATCATTGCAATATTCTCCTAACTGGTTTCCCAGTCTCTCCCATCTCCAAATCATCTCCACATAACTGCCAAAGGAATATTCCTAAAGCAGAGCCCTGATCATTTTACTCCTCTCCTTAATAAAGCCCAATGGCTCCCCATTTCCTCTAAAAGCAAATATAGACTTATTCTTTGTCATTTCAAAATTTTGCATGATTTGGTTCCAGTCCACCTTTCTAGAATTATTATATTTTCACTTACACGTTCAACTTTCCTGCCAAACTCATCTTCTTATCCCTCACACATAGCATGACATTGATATATCCTTTCTTTGTGCTTTTGAGCCAGCTATCTCCCATGACTATAATGCATTCTTTCTTCACCTCTATCTCTTAGAATCCTTAGAGTCCTTCAAGGTGCTCCTAAATGAGATCTCTCCTGTTACCTTAAAGAAACTCCCTTGGATATTCCTCCACAAAATCACTTTACATTTACTTTGTATGTATTTTGAATAAGCATATGTGTTGTTTCTACTAATTAAATATAAGCTCCTTAAGGAAATAGGGCTCTTTCTTTTTTTCCCTTTCTTCTTATTTCTTTTCTTTCTTTCTCTTTCTCTCTCTTCTTTCTTTCTATCTTTTTTCTTTCTGTCTTTGTATTTCCATTTTCTGAAACAGCCCAGCATCTACATTAAGTAGATACTTAATACATGCTTGTTGATTGATTGTAACATCCTAATAGATCTTTTCACCTCTTTAACACTATCTAAATGCTAGATGTGTTGATTGATGATAATGATGATAAATCCTCCCTTTATTTCCCTAATCTAGACATTTTCACTGACTATCCCCTAAGCCTGGAATTCTCTTTCTCCTCAGCTCTGCCTTCTGCTTCCCTGGCTTTCTTCAAATTACACCTAAATCCCTCTTCAAGAAGCCTTTCACAATCCTACCTTAATGCTAGTGTTTTTCCTCTGTAGATCATCTCCAATTATGTGTGTGTGTGTGTGTGTGTGTGTGTGTGTGTGTGTGTGTGTGTATACATATGCCAATATGCCTATATGGGTATATAGTTGTTTTCATATTCTCTCTCCTTTAGTCATGAGCTCTTAGAAAGCAAAGACCATCTTTTGCCTTTCTTTAAATCCCTAGTGATTAACAGTGCCTGGCACATAGTAAGTTCTTAATAAATGCTTATTGACTATGACCCTGACCATGTTCCTTAGTTTCTCTATGTCTGTTTCTTCTGTAACATGAGGGAGCTGAAGTTGATGATTTCTAATGTTCCTTGCAACATTAGATCTGTGACCCTACGTCTAATGGCCTTTTTTCAAATCTCATCTTCATTGTCCTCTCTACAGTTTTCAACACTGTTGACTACTTTTCCCTCTTTAATTCTTTCTTAGTTTCTATGATATTGCTCTCTCTTGATTCTTCTACCATTTATCTGATCATTTCTTAGTCTCTTTTTTCTGGTTCATCATCCACCTCTTTTCTTCTAATCAATGTGGTTTCTAAGGTTCTATCTATGCTTAGTCAACTTTCTCTCAACACTTTCTCTCTTGGTGATTTTATCTGTCTTCCATAATTTTAAAGATTATCTTTACATAGGTGATTTAACAAATCTAGCTCCAATTTCTCTTCCAAATTACAGGTCCATATCATCAACTGCCTGTTGAGTATGTCTATCCAGATGTCTTGTAGGTATTTTAAACTTAACTTTCCCAAAACAGAGTTCATCTTCTCCACTATATCTATCTCCACTATATCCAGTCCCTCAAACTGTCCTAGAGCATTGCCAGTTATGCAACTTTACAGCCTTATAATCATCTGAGGCTCTTCCCTCTTCCTCAGCCATATGCCCTCCACCATTCTGTAGTCAAATTTCCATAAATTCTATTTTGGAAATACTCAAAAAGTCACTATCCTAATCACTTTTTACTTTTACTGAACTATTGCTCTTCATTGATATTTTAATGAATCAGAGATCTTATCAATATAAGCACTCCTTTCAATGGTACAGATAGCAACCCTACTTTTGCATCTTGTGCAATTCTTGTTACATATATTATCTGATAAATTCTCTACATGGAAGCACTCAATGTATTGGAGGCCTACCTCTAGCTATGAATATAGCATGACATTGTCCAGGTTTTCATATATATAACATCATTAGAAAAATATTGGATTTAAAAAGAAGGTTCTTCAGAAAAAAATGAGGGTATTTAAAAAGAATTATAGAATTTCCAATAAAAAGTATGACTCCTTTTCTTCCTCCTAGACAATTATGAGCATCATTCATTGTTCATCTTCATTGTCTGGACAAGATAATTGTACTGACATACTAAATCTATGGGCTATCTATCCAACTGTTTTATTGGCTGTCTATCCATCACAGTCTACACAAGAAGCATTTTTCATCCACATTGTTCTTCCTTTGTGAATGGCTAATCCAAACTCCTTCGAATGATAATAGATCATATTTATGATAATCTGTAATATTCTGAAGCATGATATAATTAACACAATGGCAGCTACAAACAAGAAAATTTGAAGGACTTCACCAGATGTCCTGTGGGCATTGACATTTTCCATGACAGTGAAAAATATATTTATCAAACATATGTCTCTGTTTTGTTTTATTTCTCACTTGATAGTAATAATCAAATATTAACATATAAATAAAATTGTCTCTATTGTTCATCTTTCAATGAAGTTCTAAAGTTTATTTAGAGGTACCTTGTTAAAGAAGAGTCTTTATGGTGACATTTACTGAATCAAATTTAAAAAAAAATAATCAACAAATAATAGCCATAGTAGCATTACATTCTCTGCAATTTTTAGCTAATTATGTGACTGCAAAGATATAGTATTATCTAAAATATTGTTTGTGGAAGCATGACTGTTCTTTTCTTATATTTCCATGAAGTATGTGCTTAATAAATATTTAGATTATTCTCAAAAATATCCTATCTTTATAGGAAAGTAGGTATATGGGTTAGTAGTTATTGATATTTTTTAAATGCCTTTTTCAATAATCAATAATAACATCTGTGATCCTTCCCCCCCCCCCCAAGTTTGTGATATCCTCCTTATTTTGTCTTATAAGATGATCTTCTATATTGTTAGTCTGATTCAGGTATTCTTAGCCTCTTTGGGGTTTTTAGTGCTATTTCTACCACCTCATATAGTATATCCAGAACTGCAATGTCAATGGGATGAATTCTACTGGTGGAAAAATTGTTGTAAAAATCTTGGCAGATCTTTTCTACTTTTTATCTGTTTGTCATCCTTTTTCTAGTTTTATCCTTAAATGCTCTCAGAGTGATCTGATTTACTTTGTCTCTTCCCAAACTTTCTATAAATTTATTTTTTCTTCACTATCTTATAAAATGACATCATTTATACTCTTCTACCACTGTCTTCTTTTGTGAAATTAAATGTAAACAAGTGAAGGATTTATGATTTTATCAATATAAGGCCCTCTATGGCAACTTCATCCACCAATCCAGAGGTCAAACTATCTGTGTCTAAATTAGTAAATCCAGGAGAGTTACCTGAGTCACTTAAGCAACCCCTCCAGGACATCAAAGGAAGAGAAAGAAGTAGGATTTGAAACCAGTTTTGTCACTTATTAGCAGTCTGAAAACGAGACAATCAATGAATATCTGTGGACCTTATTTTTCTCATCTATAAAATAATAGATTTGAACTAGATTGTCTTTAAGTTCCAAAAGAATTTGTGAGAATTCTATAATCCTATCCACTATGCTATGTTTGTGGGGGTTTTTTTAAACATAAGATTGCACAAATGACTTTTTATCCTATACCAGTGTTACTCTTGGCTGCCATAGCTATCTGCTTGCCAAGAAGATCAAGTATTTCCTGTCTGAGGTGGTTTCTAAGCTCTTTCAGTCTGCTCATTGTGGTAATTGCATCACTTAATATTCTTAGAAAATGGTGACATTCTAGGTATGTTTGTGAATGATACCTTCACACAAGCCTCTCTCTACCTTTTATCCCACCTCTAACCCTTGCCTAGAATGCATTTCTCATGTCCACTTCTTAGAATTCTTATTTTCCCTTAAGGTTCAGCTCAGGTTCTCCCTTCTTCATGAAGCCTACACCTTCTCCACTAAGCACTAAGTGCTTTCTCCCTTTTCAAATAAGCTTTTATTTATCTATGTCTATGTTCCATCCCCTCTACACACACCTTTCTCCTAGGAGAATGTATACTCCCAGAGGACTGACTATTTATTTTTCCTTTTTTGCCTTTGTATCCTAGGAAGACATCTTGCAAGTATAAGATATTTAATCAACATTTGCTGAACTGCAGAAAATGAATAGAGTCACAGGTTGTTCAGTATGGGCTGAATTAGGCTTGAAAACAATCAACCTAGTGAGGCAGAAAGTCCAGCTGAGGGGCTATGCTCAAAGAAATATTCTTTTTCTGTGAAGTTGACAAGGGACTGAAGCTCTTTACAAAATACTCTTTTCTCCCTCATATCTGTAGCTAAAGACTTGTCAAGGGTGAATGGAGAGCGATCAAGGTTCCAGGAATACTAATTTATTGCCATAGTAGCTTACCATCAGAATCTATGCTCTGTGCTTCCAGAATAGTAGCTAAGTGAGAGGGAAGGATACTCAATGGGTACTCGATGGGTAATGACTTCTGGACAGAGGATTGCATCATCAGAGACAAGATGGGGAACCAGGGAAATCATCATCACTATCATCATTATCACCACAATCATTTCTATATATTTAATTTATACATTTATATGTTTCAGGTTTATAAAGCTTTTTAGTTTTACAAATGTGATAAATTTTAAATAAGATATTTATCTCATTTATCTTCACAACAGCCTTTAGAGGTAGGGGCTATTGTTATATTTATGTTACAGATGAGGAAATTGAGGAAAACAGGGTAGTACATATCTGAGGCCATATTTGAACTAAGAAAGACTCATTTTCCTGACTCCAAGTCTGGTATTCTGTCCATTGCACCATTTCATTGCTTTTTTCAACTATAAGAGGTTGATGATAATAATGGCACTTACTTGTTGTAAAGATATAATGAAATAATATTTATGAAAATAAAAAATAAATACTATATAAATACTTATTCCCTTCCTCCCCTTACACAACTAGTTGATCAGGTTTGAACTCAGGATTTCCAGATTCTAAGTTCAGTGCTTTAATCATTGTATACTTAGAATCCAAAAAGCATAAAAGAAGATTAAAAATATTCATGAAATGGAAAAGCATTTCTTGTATCCAGTGTTTACCTTGACTTATATAAGAATCTAATTGATAGATATTAGAAATTTTATGAAGTTCAGATCTGTGCAAGTATGGGAAATTTGGGAAGAAAAAAGTAAACTGTGTTTTTTAAATTTTATTTTATTTTTAATTTGTGGAATAAAACTAGCATTTCCATAATATAGCATAATAAAAATATGATTGCACATGAAACAGCAAGTCTATTATATACAACTTGCTATTCCTTTTAAACATACAGCAAATTTTCATATACATTTTTTCCCTTTTTTTTTTCCTCTCTCCATTCCCTGCCTTAGACATGGCCACTATCAGATACACATATATAAATACATATATGTATATAGTAAAATTATTTTATACATATTCCTATTTATCAGTTCTTTCTCTGAATATAGAAAAGGTCTTTCTTCATATGTCTCTTTATACTTATTTGGGATATTTATAGTAGTCAAAATGACTTTATTTGCTCAAAATCATTCTTAAAAAATATTGCTGATAATATTCCATCACAATCATATTCCACAATCTGTTCATTCTCCAATTGATGAGAATCCCTGAAATTTCCAGTTCTTTGACACCACAAAGAGAGTTGCTCTTTTAGAGCATTTTAGAACATGTAGGTTTTTTCCTTTCTGCCTAAAAAATGTATTTTGATAATTGTTTTCTTTTTTAATCTTATAATTTTATTTTATGCATTTAAAAACATTATCCTGAGAAGAGATCCAAGGGTTTCACCAAACAAAGATTAAGTACAAAAAAGGTTAAGTACTCCTGTTACTAGGGCAAGGCAACTGGCCCACACACATAGCAGGTGCTCAGTAAACACTTAAAAGAAGATGGGGAAGGGAATAGCTTGTGGGGGAGAAGATTCGTGTTATGGTCATATGTTGTCAGCAAAGTTTTTTGACCTTGAATAAATTAAACAGTCTCTTTAAGCTTCAATTTCCTCATCTGTAAAATTCAAGAAATGACAAAATGATTCTAAGGTCCCTTCCAGCTCTAAACCCCCTAGCCTAATTATCATAGCTTATACCAGTGGCTCCCTGCTTTTCTGTTCTTCATATTACCAGAATTACTAACTGAATGCCATCAGAAGTTTGGAATTAGCACTGGTTGAAATCCTCCAAAACTCCCCCAGTCCCCCACCCACCAGCTCAATCTCCTTTGGAGGTCTCTTACTTGACACAGGAGGCAAAAGGCATTTCTTTACTTAGCTAACTTTGGTGGCTTTCCAAGGGACCAAAAACATAAGGACTTTCCCTTCCCTATCTGTAGGCACAGGGGATGAATGTGTGTGTTTGTGTGTATGTGTGGAGGGAGGTAATAAATACATTTTAAAAAGAATGAAGAAGGAATGAAACAGTGTAAGGTTGGTCACACATTTGTCATTAAGTCAAAGCCGAATCCGAGTGTTTGTGTGAGGTAGAATTATCTCATTCTTTTTGCCTGTGTCTCTCTGTGATCTACCAGTCAAGTATGTGATTGGATTTCAGCTCAACAAAACCTTAAATTACACACCTATTGTGCCCTAGCTAAGCCTAGTTTCACAGCAGTGAAGAAGGCTTCTCGCTGCTCCTTTTGCCCCGTTCGATCCAGCTCCAGCTATCATCCTCAGGTTGATGAATGAATAATAGGATTAGAAAGTCTCATCTCTGCAGTGCTGTAATTGTCGCATTGGGGGAAGTGACAAAGGCCAGGGAATGGAGAGGTGCTGCATAATGGAGCTGGGCATGTTCCACCTGAGTGTTCCCACCATCACAGGGGCAAAAGGAAGGGAAGGGAGAGGAGACCCCATCTCACTACTGAGGCACTGAACCCATGCACTGGCTGCTGTGGTCAGTCCCTGGAAGCCATCCCCAGCCCACCAGCTTGCCTACCAACTTTCCCCAGTGCCAGAGTTATGGCTGTGAGGCAAGGAAAGGGGAAAAGCCCTCCGTCTAAACCAATTTGTTCCAGGAGCAGACTTTCTACTAAGGCAATAGGGTTTAGAGGAAAGAGCACTGGAAATGTAGCTGAAAGAGCCAGCGGCCACTTCACTACCAGAGTGACCTTGCTCTCTGGGTCTCAGCTCCTCATGTATAAAATCAGGAGGTGAGATCTAAGGTCCCTTCCTCTTCAAAATCAACAACCTATAAAGGACTTTATACTGGCATTTTCCTATTACTCCGATGAGCTACAACATATACTATTTTAGATTGGGAAGAGTTGGGATGTATGTGTGTGTGTGTGTGTGTGTGTGTGTGTGTGTGTGTGTGTGTGTGTGTGTGTGTGTGTTTCTAAGGCTGCACCATGAGCATAGATGACAGGGAATCCTTGAGTTCTGGGGATAGAATCATAGTTCTTTAGGGTGGAAAAAACCCATATTTTTCACTTGAACTAATTTTTGTCCATAACCATATGTACATATGTGTGTGTGTGTGTATTCATTCATTTATTTATTCATTTGCTGAGGCAATCAGGGTTAAGTGACTTGCCCAGGGTCACACAGCTAGGAAGTGTTAAGTGTCTGAGGCCAGATTTGAACTCGGGTCCTCCTGAATTCAGGGCTGGTGCTCTATCCACTGCGCCACTTAGCTGTCCCCATAGCCATATTTATTAAGACCCTTAATTCTTTTTATAATATTCTCCCTACACCCCTGGTATATAAAAATATTTTTATTGAATCTCAGTACCCTTTTCTCTTTTTCCCCTCTACATAGCTCCAATGCAATAACATATCTCTTCTAAGCTAGAATTTCACAAGAAGTCTTGCTGATTTTCAGGTCAGCCTTTAGCAAAAACCCTACTAGTTCAAGCTTATTATGCACCAGGCACTGTGCTAAGTGTTGGAAATATGAATACAAGCCTCTCAAAGACATTTCCTGTTTTTAAAAAGAGCTTATATTCCTTGGGAGGGGAAAAAGGAGAATGACATCTGCATGATGGCAAGATGGAAAAATCTAAAGGATCTAGAGTAGAGGGGAAAGAAGTGAATGTGCATAACCCAGAGACTTCCTTCCTGATGTGGTGGTTGGTCCTGGACTTGGACTTATTCATCAAAAAGGGGGTCTCAAGGGCAAAGGCATCATCGGGGTGAGAAGTCTGCTATCAAGGAGATGGAAAAGTTCAGGGAATCAGAAGAGACTGATTGAGAGATATTGAGAGAGACTAGTACTGATAATAACAACAACTAGCCTTGTAAGTTCGTTATCAAAGAAGAAGGTAATTAATTTCTTACAGCCAAAACTTTCTGGTAGAACTGGGAAACCATTTAGGGCTGAACTACTGGGTTTTCCACCATCCCTCCATTCAATTATCAATAATCATAATAAAATTTCATTAAAGTACTGACAAGAAAATGCCCCCCCCCCCTTTTTGAAGTTAAAAGTTTCAAAAGAAAGCATCAGAACAAAGGCTCACCAGATTTAAAGTTGAGTGAGACCTTTAAGATCTAGACCAACTCACTTTAGAGTTAAGGAAACTTTAGAGTTAAGTTCTCCTGGATCTCACAGTTAGTAAACAGTCAAGGTGGAATTTTTATCTTAGTTTTTGGAATCCAAATTCAACATTATTCCCTGTATACCATGATGGTCGAAAGCTAAATGCAGCAGGGGAAAATGCACAGAGCAGCTAAGTCTAGGTAAAAGTGCCAGCTTTGGGTCATTTTTAAGAACTATTTTTATATGTCCTGCTATTTTTATAATATATGCCCCATGTCCCTTTACTGATCACTCCCCTTAAACCTAACTACTTAGCCCATTTCTCCTCCTTTCAGGCTAGGGATAAAAATATTTGCAAACTTCCCATAGAAAAGCATGGGAATGGAGAACCAGTATCCTTTTACTGTAAACTGTAAACTCCACTCCTGTAAGTTGCCCAACCCCCAGGAGGACCAGAGCCTGCCTGCTGAGACCCCAGTCACTTTAATTCTCCAGACTTCTCTAACCTCTGCTGGGAAACTGTGTTCCTGAATGTTGTACAGATGTTGTGCCGGGAGGCCGACATCCACCATCCCTTCTCCTCTGTCAATGTAAGTTCTATTCTAATCACACATGTCCTCCTCGCTGCATGCTGTAAACTGCCCCCCAGCCCTGACCACCATAAGAAAATGAACATTTAGCTCAGGAAACGGTAGCTGACCCTGTCAGCCTGCTCTCTTCACTGGAATGGACTCAGACTATTAACACCTCTCCATGCTGTCCCTGACAGGGGGATTGCATACTAAGAAATTGCTGCTGGGAAACCAGCCCTTTTTCCGGAGGCAGCTTGTTTGGCTCTGGAGCTCATCGGCTTGACAGGGTAGCCACACTGTGGACAATTGGGACTGTCCTTGGGAAGGTCATACACACACACACACACACACACACACACACACACAAACACACACACACCCTGTTGCCATTTCCCAGTGGGATTTTTGAGTCTAGGATCCCAAAAGACTAGGACGGGGGAAAACAGCCAATGGAAGCCTTCTAAAGCAAAGGGTCTTCTTCATGCCTTCATCCCCACAGCTCTCCCAAATACAACACATCTTTGAGAGGGACTCAGCAAGTAGTATTGCCTCTGAACTACATATTATTAAAGGAAATCTGTGGGTTTATTTCTAAAAGAGAAATGGGGACAGAAATATTCTCAGCCTAAATTTATTATTATTATTAATTAGAGATATGGATTAAACATTATTATATCATTGGTATAGGAAACTACAGCTTTTGTTAGGCCTATGAATAAACTCCCTCTACCAATGAAGGGCAATGCTTTGTTAAAAATTTTAGTTTTAATGAGTTATTGTTATAATCTTTGAGAGATATTATCAGCCGCTTATTGTTAAATTCTCATATAAACTTTTTTTTTCTGTTTGGGGAGTCATAGATTTGGTCTTCTTCCCAATTCCTTTTCTCCCTTATCCATCTCTCTCTCACTCTACTTCATTATGTAAGTGACCAAGGAGTCAACCACTATATCCATAAAGATAAAGTTTACCATAGATCCCTAAAATCTAAAAGGAAAGGTAAAAGCTATCTGCTTTGAGCCATGAGGAAGGAATAGCTATTATGGATTTTGTCAGAGACCAATGGAAGTTGGGAATGAGAAACTGAAGAATTTCATCCTATGTGTTTCAAAGAGAGGAAAGACAAAAAAGAAGGTTCTATATATTCACAATAATAATAATAATAGCAAAATAATTAAAATAGCATTTTCTGTGTGAGCACAACAGGGAAATAATGTGAATGCCTAGTAATTAGAGAATGTTTGAACAAATTGATATAATAATAGTAGTAGCATTAATTATAAGAATTTTAGAATACTTTGAGTTTTGCAAAGCTCTTTACATATATTATTTCTTTTGACATAGTGAAGTCACTCTTCCTGTCAGGCTGGCTGTATATCTCCTCCTGAGGATTCTTGGGGTATCTCTGAAAGAATGAGATGGTCCTTTTCTAATGCTATTGGTTTGAATGCTTATTTTGATGTGTTCTCTCATTGTTAGCTGCCAGTAATTAAAGCCCATGTTCTATTTGCTTTTACAAAGTGACATTTTCTTCAAAGATATAGCAAAAACAGAAGTATAAACATCCCCTCCCAACACCTGGGGCAGACTCTCTTTTATGCTACCTCTGTCCCTAGAGAGAGTAGGATCAAATTTAACACAGATTCTACATAACATTTGCCCTGTCAAGTTCACTTCCAAATACGGTCTTGGCCAATGGATTGGAGAGAACATAGCTGCTATTGTTAGGCTAGATAAAGCAAGTTGCTCAGTCCTCACTGTCTGGATTCTAATAACTCTTGACATGGGTTTAGTTGCCCAACTCTAGTGGTTTGTTCTATCGACCTTTCAAAGATCACAGTGCCATAGCCATCTCCACCCTCATCTACCTGAACCAGAAGCTAGGAAGGAAAAACTAAACCTAGAGAGTGACGCTGGCTGACTAGCACCTTCTGAATAAACCCCAATTTGTGAGTACACAGTCAATGAATGAAAAAGACTCTTCATGACCCCATGGATAACAGACCAGAACCAGTTACAAAAAAGGCGGCATGTGCTCCAAAGTTCACAGGGATTGCATCAGCTTAGCATACTGAGCATGCCCATAAGCCATTAGCCATCCATCCCCTTTATATATGAATGTAGTACAATTTGGTGAATTCACTGAAACTTGGGAAGATATATGAAATGATAACAGAAAGAAATATGCAGGCCCTAGAATAACTTTAAAAATACAACTTTAAAAGAATAATAGCCTGAAACCAAAGATAGTCTGAATTCAGTGATTAACATTAACCCTGGCGAAGTGATGAAGAAATATACCTACTGGGAGTACAGAACAATGCTTATGCAGTCTGACTATGGTTGATTTTGATTAAACAACTACATTTAAAAATTTAAAAGATTAATAATTAATCTTTTTCTTTGTTATAAGGGAATGTTCACTGAGTAGATAAGGCCATATTACACACACACACACACACACACACACACACACACACACACACACACACACAAAACCTGTTAAATAAAAACAAAGGCATCAGTAATTTATTACCTATTCACCTAAAATTCAGCCCTGCCACAGGTGATAGGGTTCAATTGCCTTTACCTCTTTCCCATTCACTGAGAAACCTTGCTTATTCTTGCCCTTCAGAATTCCTTGCCTCATCCATTTCTTCAGGTGCCCCTGACCTCTTCCTCTAGTAGAGTAGAGAGGAGGATTTCTAGAGCCTGGATTCTGTCAGCATAGATGTCAACATCCAAGAGCCCCTTAAAATTCATCAGCATGAATGGTCATAGAAGATTGGCTCATTTGGCCTCCTCAATGGAGGCATGGTGGTGAAAATATTATTCTAAAAGTCAAGAGTCCTGGATTCCATTCTTGCCTCAGATATGATTCACTATGTTACCTTGAGCCAAAATAATATTTCTTTTTAAGTCTCACCTGTTAATGGGGATAATAACTCCAGCTCATCCTATCTACTGTCTTCTCACAAAAATTCTATGATTTTAAGAGAATCAGTACGTGAATCTAAGCATACTTTTGAAATACTTCATTTTAGAAACACTGGCAAAAGTGTTATTAGTATTGTAGAAACACATTCTGATGAAATACTGGAGATATGCTTATATATGTATATCTACACATACACACATTATATGCATGTCCATAAAATTTATGTACATTTGAAACATGAAAATTAATTATTGATTTTTCCCCTGAGGCAATTGGGGTTAAGTGACTTGTCCAGGGTCACACAGCTAGGATGTGTTAATTGTATGAGGAAAGATTTGAACTCAAGTCCTCCTGATTTCAGGGCTGCTGCTCTATCCACTGTGCCACCTAGCTGCCTCTTAATTATTGATGTGTATGAAACATTTTGAAATGCATAAAGTACTATAAAACATATCTTTATTCTTCAGCACCATCCCTGACCAATCAAGGTCACTGACCAAGGTTACTCCTAATACCTGGGAACCAATCATTTCCCAGATGACTCTTGTCTTCACTACCCAACACCCAGTTTCCCTTTGATAATTAAGCTCCAGAGAGAAGAGGGTGGCCTCTCAAGTAAGAGTCTTCCTACTTCAAAGACTTCAGGCCTGGGAGGGAGGGGAGGTGGTCCTCAAACAATTCCACATGTCCCCCAGGTCTCTCCTTTCCTGTATTAAAATCTAATTCCAATGAGTTTGACAAAGCACAGGTTTAACACAGGTCAGCAGCATACTGACAGGGTGTTAATTTTGGACCATGTCAGCATTTCCTGCTTGGAGTGTTAATGTCAATTAGTGGCTGGCTATATAACCTCCAATTCCTCCCTAGCTAGGGCAGCAGCCTAAGCAGGAGAGGCTGTCTCCTGACAGGATCTAACAGAAGGAAGAGAAAGTGGTACAGTTTGCAGAGCAGGAACCTATGCCCACCTCCAGTTTGATAGTCTTTTAGGTTTCCATTTCCCAGGACAAATTCTCACTCCAGTGGTTAGTAAAGGATTAACTTGCCCACCTATAGGAAAAGGTGAGACTGCAGCTGACGGAACTATACCACCTTTAGGCAACGCAGAGTATCTAACATGACATTGTTCAGCACATGACTTATCTGCTGGCATCTCTATCTGGCTACCTGGATGGAGGTACCTGAGCCTGAAATACAGGTCAGGAAACATGAGATCAGTCCTGGTTTAACCTGCAGCTCACTAAATGGGCTTGGGTAGCTGAAAAGAGAGCTGATTTGAGGGTTAAAGGTGAGTTCTAATTCCATATCTTCCAGTTAGAGCTGTATTATTTTGGGCAAGTCCCCTATATTTTCTGAGTTTCAATGTTTTTATCTATAAAATTAGAATTGAACTACATGGCCTCTAAGGTCCCTTCTATCTCTATAAGCTATGATCTTATTCTTTGTTGGGTCTTTGTCAGTATTTGTCAGTTATAATCTGTCTGGTCTCAGTTTCTTCATCTGTAAAATGCAATATGATAATTATATCTTCACTATTTATATCACAGAATGGGAATGAAAATATAAATTCAGATAAACAAGTCTTTATTTTTCAAAATTTTCAGAATTATCTTGTAATAATGATAATTTTTTAAAAAATTAAAATCTTATTTGAAGTGAATGATGTCCCCTTCTATAGCTCTGATCTGAATTTAAAGGGAATACAAAGCCAGTGCCCTATCTACTGTGCAACCTGTTTTTTACCATTTTTTTGCCATTAAAAAAAAAAACTTTATCAAGTAGAACTGGTAGCCTTGGAAAGTGGCAGGTCTTCTCGGTATATATCGGGTGGCAGGGGGAGATAGAGACCCAACCTACACCAGAAACATGTCTCCAGACTCAAAGAATCTGAGGTTTTTAGATAATTTCCCTGAGGAAATGCTTCTCAGGCATTTCACCATTCACAGCTGGTGTTTCTTGGCACCAAAAGGAAGACAATAGTCATGTTGAAATGGCATTCCCTGCCTTGTACAGACACAACACAACCAGCCACCCCCTTCTACTGTCAAAGTTTCCATCTCTTCTGCCCCATTTCCTCCTCCCCATAAACCACTGGGCCTTCAGACCTCATCTCTGCACTGGCCAAGAATAGAGTGAGAACCAAAAAAGGAACCTCGGGTCCTGTAAGGGTTCCAGCACAGCTGCCCACCAGATGCCCCCTTCTCTAAGACAGATGGGAATCCAGCTGCCAGAAGCTCCCTCCAAGTTCCCCACCCAGGGAACCTCCAACCCTCCAGGATCCCTCCCCAGATTCTTTCTCTACTTGGATATTTTTTAATGTTTAATAAATTATACCCTCTGCAAAGCCTGACAATAGCCAAGGCTGATCTATGGCTATTAGGAGTTTTGTTTACAACTCACATAACTCTGGGTTATGGCAAGGATCTCCAGGCGCAGTGCTAATAAAGGTGGCAGGCATCCCTCTGCTAATGGTATAACTTGTATGCACAAATTATATGTAATTGATCCAAATGCATTACACAACACTGCAGATATTTGAAAAACAAAATGCTTTGTCTCCTCCCAGTTCCACTTGCTATACTTCTAGATGCACTCTAGGAGACCGTGTCCCTGACTTTTGATTTATGTTTTTAAAATTCAGAATACAGATAGTTCATATGTCATTTACCATCTTCAGAGCTTATTTAATAAGTAGTAATGAAACTGAGCCAGTTGCAGAGGCCAGGCAGAGAAGATTCAAAACATGGCATGATGAATACAACACAAGTCTTGCATTTAGGAAAACTTGGATTCAAATAGTACCTCAAATGCTAATTCTGGAAAGCCATTTTCTTGCTCTGAATTTCAGCTTCTTCACTTACTGAAAGAAGGGTAATAGCATGTATCTTACAAGGTTGCAGGCAAAATCAAATGAGATTACATTTGTAAATTGCTTTCCAAACCTCAAGGTGCTATAGAAATGCCAGTTATTATGAATAATACTTAGTTAATATATTCACAGCTCTTCGAGGCTTATCAAAGAATTTGTATTCATTTGATCCTCACAATAACCCTGGGTGCTATTATCTCCATTTTACAGCTAAGGAAACTGAGGCTACAAGGGATTAAAAGAATTACCTGGAGAAACATAGCTAAAAAGTGTTTGAGGCAGGATTTGAATTCAGGTCTTTCTGATTCCAAGCTCTGTATTCTATTAACCTAGCTTCCTGAAAAGATGTCTTATCAGTTATTAAACTGATTATAGCAGATATTCAATTTTTACTACAGCAAATGATATGTACAAAATGAAATATGACAATAAATTCAGTTATGGATGTATAATAATAGCATCTCTGGATTAAATATAATTTTAAGTTAAAAAAGCAACTACTACCCTGAAAAATCAATCATCTGCTTAAACATAATAAAACAATTAAATTTGATAAACATATGTCAAAAAAATAGCTACTTGTAAGAAAAATAATGTTAGTATGTCTATGAGACAATAAGTCAGGGAAGACTCCCACGATGCTAAGTGGGCCCCTATGACAAACTCTTGGGAAAACATGGAAAACAGTTAAACAGGATAATGAGTAGACATAGATAAATTGCAATAAGCATTCATGGAGGGGAAACATAATTTTTATTATTTAATATTTTCCCCAGTTACATTCAAAACAAAAAATATTTTTAAATTTGTTTTTAAAATTTTTGAGTTCTAGATTATCTCCCTTATCTCCATCTACAATTAAGAAACCACTTGTGAAGTTATGCAAAATATTTCCATAAGTCAAGTTGTGAAAAAAAAATAGATCTCCCACCCTAATGGAAAGAAAAACCCTCAAGAAAAATTAATAAGCATAATCTTAAAAAGTGGATAAGACCATGAACGAAAAGTTATCTGAGCATTAGAGTTCAACCGATTTAAAACTAACCCAGATTTGGATGAATTCTTTTTGTTCAAGCCAAAGGACATTTTCTTCCTCCTCTAGTTTGCATCCCACTGTGCAGTAATGTGGCATACTTCTCTCCCCAAAACTGTAACTGTAAGTTAATGACTCCAGGCAAATTTCCCTCAAGCTCCATGGGATTATCAGTGCTATCCAAACTGGCTCATACAGACAAGCATTATGCAAAGTACACAAAGTACACTACTGGGACACCAAATTCAGTTTCTTAATTAAACCCAGTCCATGAGGGCAGGGAAGCAACGTGGACCAATGGCCAAGTTGCTAAAGGGCAGTGATGAACACATAGGGAAAGGTCCTGGAGTTGAAGATGCATGGAAATCCAGGGCAGATTTGTGCCTATAATTTGGCAGGAATGGATAGAGAACATCAGATCTGGGAGGTGGGACAGTGAGAGAGAATTATAGAATAAAATGATTGAACCAATTCATAAATTTAACAACAGCATATTTGGCATGGATCTATCTTTTCAATAAAATTTAGAATTCTCTTTACCTTTCAATTCAGGCAGGCGAATAAAGAAATGTGGAAAGAAAAGAGTTCAAATCTGCCTGTTTCATGACAGTGGGATTTGCTCTGCTTGCTTTAACAGTTCTTTGGAAGGGATTTGGGGTTCTGGAACCATAGAGCTAGAGAAGCTCTCTCAGAGCTGGGCTCGCATCCATTTCTATCCTTCTTTATTCTATCTTTAAGGCAGGGACTCTTAACCCAGAATTCACTTAAATATGAAAATATAGACCTGTGAAGATTAGGTGACTTAACCAATATTACAGTGATTGTAAGCTGCAGAGCTAGCATTCAAGGCCAAATTTTCTAGCATCAAATCTAGAACTTTTTCAACATATAATTGTTGTATGTTCATCCCAGTCTCCAGAAATACTGGAGCTTGGTTTAAAGGCTTAATCACCTTGATTCTCCCTCTTGGACTGGACTGTTAAGGAAGCAGGCAGAGACTCTTGGGTGGGGGAAACAAAGAGAGGGGAGAGGAGAGCAAAAGGATGATCAACGATTGGAGTCTGTCTCTTAATTCTTGTTCAAGTTCAATCAAACTCCCACCTTGGGGTGCAAAGAGGCCACAGCTATTGGAGGAATACTATGGAAAGTGAAATCTGTGGAACTTAGAAATACTGTGGCAGAAAAAACAAACTCTATAGACAACCTTCAGATCTCCGAACCAGAGACCCTGCTGATGGCAGCAAAGCAATCCTCAGTTAAATTCCCTGGCCTGAGCCACATCAAGCTTTATAGCACTAACTTTGGGTGATTTTCTGCTTAATAGCTAGTAATTGGTCATAAGGCAAATGGAGGGAGAAAAGGTATTAATGAGCAAACCATTTGCTTCTGAGTGAATGGACCATAACCAAGAAGGATTTTATCGGTGCCTGTCTCTGCTCTTGAAGAGTTTTCATTGCAGGAGTAACTCAGTCCTAAAATGGTTCACAAGGGACAAGAAGCCATGTGATAATGGCTGAAAATATCAAAAAACCAAAGAGCCCAAATACTGATGC
Source organism: Sminthopsis crassicaudata (assembly GCF_048593235.1). Classification (NCBI taxonomy): domain Eukaryota; kingdom Metazoa; phylum Chordata; class Mammalia; order Dasyuromorphia; family Dasyuridae; genus Sminthopsis; species Sminthopsis crassicaudata. The sequence continues at coordinate 489,769,924 of NC_133618.1, read as the reverse complement.
ACTGATTGATTGTCTGTTCTACGGAGCTTCTACCTTCCCTGTACCCTTCAACATAGCTAAGCTCTGAAGTTTTCCCAGAACATTCAGATCCAGAAACCTATACCTCATTTTCAAAAATTTCATTTCACCATCTGGAAAACAATTTGGAACTAACTATACCCAGAAAATTACCAAGCTATGCAAACCCTCTGACCCAGCTACACCTATACTTCTAGGCCTATACCTCAAAGAAATCAAAGAAAGAAGAAAGAGTACCATATGCACAAAAATATTTTTAGTAGTTCTTTTCAGGGTAACCAAAAATTAAAACTAAGAGGGTGTTCTCTAATTGGGGAATGGACAAATTATGATATTTCAACATTATGAACATTGTTTAGAATGGATATTATTGTATCATGAAAAATGATGAAATAGTTAATTTCAGAGGAAGTTGGGAAGATTTCTATGAGCTCATGCAAAAAAAAAAAAAAAGTGAGCAGACCTAGGAAAACAACTTATATAAAGATAGCATTATAGAGAAATTCAACTTTGAAAGACTTTAGCTCTCAGGTCAACTTAAATCATAAGTCCAAAGGAATAGGAATGAATCATGCTGCTAAACAAATAGGTGCCAAACTTACAAAGCACAGAGAGGGACATTTTCAGGCATGGCCATTAAGGTAAGAATTTGTTTTGCTGGACGGTGCAATTATGTATTGAGAGATTTGGTTTGGGACATTTTTTTTACTTGTTCAATGGGGATGGATAGTTAAAGGGAGAGATTAAGAATATTACTTGAAAAACAATAAACTATTTAAAAATATAAATAAACTTTACTCCACCTCTCATCTCCATGCTTTTGTACTCACCAATCTCTATGCCTGTGAATTACTTCCTCCTTATTCCATGTCTCAGGATCTCTAGTTTCCTTTCAAGCTTAGTTCCAGTACTCCATTTTGCATTAGCCCATTCTAGATCTCCTCAGAAGGTACTGTCTTTCTCCCTCCTCTCCCCAAATTATCTTCTATATAATTTGTGTCTATTTTGTACATAACTGTACTTCACATGGTATTTCTGATTCTCCCAAATCATAAACTGCTCAAGGTTAGACTTGCAGTTTTCTCTTTTTATTGTCAGAACATCTAGTATATGCTTAATAAAATCTTGTTGATTGATTCATCAGTCTTGGATGTTTAAAAGAAGAAGATATAATTAGTATTAAAATGATTCGTTATTATATTTTCCCACATCTCTGGGTTGGATTTATCCCATAGTATAGTTTTATATTCAAATAAATTTTGAAATGGATGGAAACATAGAGCCCATCCTGTCCAAATCTTTCATTTTATAAATAAAGAAACTGAAATTAAATGATTTGCTCAAAAATCAAAGTTCTAGTAGGGGGTAGAGATAAGATTCAAATCCATGTCCTCTGATTCACCAGTGGTCAGTGAGCAAATAAATAGAATGGTTCTGACCAAACATTCTTTTTAACTGAGCATTACATATAATTTACATAACGATTGTAGATTTCTAGTTCCAAGAGACCTTCAAGATCATTTCATCAAACTTGTTCATTTTACAGATGGGTAAAAGTAGATGAGGGAAGCTTAATGGTCTCTCAGGCAGGGCCAAGATTTTAACTCAAATCCCATGCCCCCAAATCCAACAAATTCTTTCAACTATAGTTTGGTAGATCACCTGTTTTCAGTGGATGAAAATATGACAGTAGGTAATAAAAAGGAAATTAGACTATAATCAAATAAATGTCATAATCTTTATTAAACATCACTTTCTTTTTGAGGTTCAGGAAACATTCTATTTTTCTGTAGATTTAAATGCTTACATTATACAAGTCCAGACCTAACTATAAGATATCTGTGTGTGGGAGGGAAGGAATACCGAGGGAGTTCTCAGTATTTCTGTGTTTATTTTTTTTAATCACTACTCTGTTTGGAATGGTGGGAAACAAAGCCTCAATAAGCCAGGAGTGGAGAGAGTCCTGAAATACATACATTAGCCAACTTGGTGAATGAGGAACAGGAGAGAGAGCTAGAAAAGAATGTGAAGAGATGAAAAAGAGAAAAGAGAAGCAAAGGAGACGAAAAGAAATGAAAGGGCACATCTTTGTGATTTTTCTCCACAGGAAGCTGATCCTCACCATTCCTATTCATTTGGTAATGAACTGTCAAGAAGGGAATGGTGGCTCCATGTTTGATTCCTGACTTTTGGTCATTCTCTCCACATCTCCTTCATCCCCAAAGTGGAAATCCTCTGGTACCTCACTTGAATAGAAATGACAGAAAATGGAAAGCAGTTTCCAATATTTTAGAAAACAACCAATCTAGCTGAGAAAGGAAAAGACATAGTGAGGATAGAGATGGAGGATTTGAGCTGAATGAAACATCACCCAACATACATACCTTCAAAGGAGAGAATAGAGAATGAACTTAGAAATCAAGGAAAGAGCAAGAGAGGAAAAAGGTCTGGCCCCTCGTCTTAATTCCTTGTGGAAAATGGGACCGTACCAATGACTGATCCTGTTACACAATGTGCCTTCTTCCTGCTTGTTATTCTTCCTCTCATAGAAGCTGTGCTCAGGTTACACCCCAACAGAAAGTTACTTCTCTTCTATCTGTTTTGACCACTTAAAATAGCATTTGTCTCACAGTCAGCTTATAAATCATTTCAGCCACAGGCTAGAACCCCAACTGATGTTCACTCCAGACCACTCATGATGTCAGACCAGATACTTGAATTTCCTAAAAGGCACACTACCCTTTCCTCCTACAAAAAACCTCTCAAAGCTTGTAAGGAGATTAACTGACGCTGGACATAAAATAAATAGGGAACTCTAGGATAGTGGGAAAGGCCATTTAGCCCCTGAGAGCCTGAATAGAACCAGAATGCCCAGCAGAATCTTTTTCATGATAGTTTCATACCCTCTCCTAGAAAAGATATCTCCTTGAAGATTCTAGCAAAGAGAGCCATAATCTGTAACTGAAGTGGGACCACTAGAACTTTGAACTGTGGTAGGAAATTTAAAGATCGCTGACAGCCCTATCCCAGAGTGTTTTCACTATTTTCAACTTTATGTGATCAAAATCACCTAATTTAATTTCTGATTCTTTCTATTCTTCATTTGATTGAGAATTCTTTCCCCTGTCTATAGTAGTAAAAGGTTTCTCCTTCCATGACCTTTTATATCTAGTTTTCCAAGGTTTTTCTTGTATACTGAGTCCTTATTCTAGTCATTTGTTTCCTTACCTTTGTTAAATACTATATTTCTGTATTTAATTGTTAGTGGAGTTTATATATCTAATCTTATCAATGGAACAGATTGTATATTAGGCATACAAAATATATAAAAAAATTTTCATATGTATGGCCTCAGTTTCTTTTTATTGTCTTTATCGATAGTTACTATTTCTCAAATAAGAATCATAACAATAGGTTGTTTCTCCATTACAGATGATAGCAATTCTTGGATTAGATAGATATCATCTACCATACTAAGAAAGAATCTGTTTCTATACTTCTTTTATCTTTTAACATAAATAGGTATTGCATTTTGTCAAAAAGTTTTCTATATGTATTAATACAATCACATTTTTATTATTTTTATTATTTATGTGGTCTATTATGTTTATTATTTTCCTAATATTAAACCAACCCCATATTACTGTCATACCTATTTAAGCTATCTAATCTTTTAACATAAAATATGGCTCCTTTTCTTATATTTTATTCACTATTTTAGCAATGATATTCATTAGAGATTGTGGTTTTTTTTCAATGACTCATGTCTCTGTGGTTTACATATCAGGATCATACTTATCTCACAGAAGGCACTTGGTAGTTCCTCTTTCCCAATTTTTGCAAATAACTTATAAAAATTGGAGTTATGTATTCTCTGAATTTTTGATAGAATTCACTCATAAATTCAACTGGTTGGTTTTTCTTTTTTTTTAATTCATTTGTCTTATTCATTTTTTCTCTTGAAATTGGATTATTTAAAGTCTCTATTTGATGTTCCAATAATCTGGATATCATCTTCCTATCAGGAATCCTCTTTTCGTCAGCCTATCCTTCACATAGTTCACAAAAGTGAGATGTAAGGATATCCCTTAAAGAAACACATCTTTTTATATGAATCATGAACATCAACTTCATTGACTGTATGTCCACTATGTTCAGAACAGTAGTTGTAGTCATAATAATGGTAGTGATGCTGATAGTGATGATACTAACAAATCATACTTCTAGTGATATTTTGAAAAATTTAAGATTTTAGTAATGGAATTATAAGTAGTAAAGATATTGAAAAAATAGAAAATTCTACCTCAAAAAACTTCTGCTTATATTAGGACCACTCCAGTATCTTTGCCAAGAAAATTCCAAATGAGGGCATAGAAAGTCGGGCATGATTGAACCAATTCAACAATAGCAACAGCAACCATACAAACATGCAAAAGGACTCAACATGAGCATTTCAAAAGTCTTTTCAATAGAAAGAACAATGAAGAAGATGGATTTAGAGTCCTGTTCCATCAAGAATTTTCCAAATTCCTGATACAACACTGTACCTGGAATCAGGAAGATCTAAACTCAAATATAGCCTCAGATGCTAATCCTTGTAACCTTGAGCAAGTCATTTAATCTCTGTTTCTCTCAGTTCCTTCCACTGTAAAATGGGAATAACACTAGCACTAGTACCTACTTCCTAGGTTGTTACAAGATTGAAATGAGATAATATTAGTAAAGTGCTATATAAATATTTATTTCCTTTTCTTTCCCTTCTCTTCTCTTGAATTCAGAGCTGCAAAAGGCTTTTCCTAACAGTGAATGATGAAGCTATAAGCATTACCCCTCTTCCCATTTCCAGCAAGAGGCTGTAGTACAACATTAAAGGGAACCGGAAATAGGAAGTGTGAATTTAGGGAGGAATAAAACCTATGGAGTCTGTGAATTTAGATAACTTGTGGAAATGAGTTCTGCAGGTGGGCTAGGCTCTGCTTCAGAGCAGAAGGATTTCCCTCTAATTGGAGGGTCATTAATAACATAGATTGGAAGGTCTCAATGTGTCAGGAATAGGACCAGAGGAGACAGGGTGCTGGCAATTTGAGAAAAGCCAGAGTCATTAATGGTCTCTGCTGTAAACACACCTCTCAACCCACACATGCTCCCAAGAGTCCTTCTATTGCTAAGGAGGAGAAGGGTCACACAGAGATATGATGGGGGCAGCAGACCCCCACCCCCAGCCTAGCCATGGGAAGCTGTGGAACACATTCAGTCACAAGCCTCTGGGGAAGGAAATGACCTTGATATAAGCCCAGAGTGGGAGGCACCTGGAGGAAAATTGTCCTATTATCCCCCAGAGGCAAAACATTGGATATATTACTCCTGGAGTGAGGAAAGAAACCCCCTGGAGACATATCGATCTGAAAAACAGCTCTTCAAATGGAAAGGAGAACTCAAATCCCTGAGTATGAAACCATATGAAAAGTAGAATTCTAAAAATAAAAAATTTTAAAACCAACAACAAGGTTAATCTAATTATCCTTGTCCCCAGCATGATCTACATTAACCCTCACTTATCTGCACTGAACTTAACAATAAGTATTTATATTGATAGCAAATGTGATTCATCCTATTTGAACAGAACACTGGCAGTACTTCTTTCTGACCTCTCACTGGCAATAGAGAAGAAATATAATGCATAAATCTCAACCTGGAAAGGACCTTAAAGACTATCAAGTCCAATCTTCTTATTTTACAGATGAGAAAAATGAAGCTTGTAAAGACTATTGTGACTTATCTAAAGTCACACGTTTAGAAAGTTTCAAAACTGGAATTTACATCAGGCCCTTCCAACTCCAATTCTAACATACTTTCCACTGAACTACCCTGCTCCTATCTTAACCTTCCATCTTATTACCATGGAGGGTACCCTATCTCATCCTTTCAATCACTCAGGTTTATAGTCTTTCCATCAACTATTCTTTTTAATCTTTTTAATCTAATCTAGATCTAATCTGTTGTCAAAATCTGTTACTTGGGGGCAGCTAGGTGGCGCAGTGGATAGATCACCAGCCCTTAATTCAGGAGGACCCGAGTTCAAATATGATCTCAGACACTTAACACTTCCTAGCTGTGTGACCCCTGGGCAAGTCACTTAATCTCAGCTTCAGAAAAAAAAAAAAAGAAAAATCTGTTACTTTACATCTCTCTTATACATGTCCTTTCCTCAGTTCCACAGCCGCCATCTTCCAAGCCCTTACAAAAGGGCTTACAAAAGTCTTCTGATTTATCTCTCCAAGTCTCTTCCCACTCTTCCCACCTTACACTCAGCAGATAATGTGACTTTCATAAAACACAAATCTGACAATGTCCCCTGCCAACCTTACTTAATAAACTCTGATGGCTCCCTATTACCTCCAGGATCAAATATTAAATTTGATCTGTTGTCCTTTAAAGTCCTTTATAACCTAGCCCCTTCCTATATTTTTTTTTCAATCTTCTTACACACATTCTACCAGACAGTTATTCTGGTCTATTTGCTTTTCCTCATACATAATGGATACTTTAATTCCACATCCATGCCTTATTTGGCTTATTCCATGCCTAGAATGTTAGAAGGATCTACTTCATATCATTGAAGTAATATACAAAGACGTGGAGAGGAGAGGGGAAGCTGAGGGAAAGATCACAGGATCTCAGATCCAGAAGGAACATCAGAAGCCATTTTTTTCTGACATTCACTTTACACATGAGGTAATCTAGTCTTTGGGAAGCAGAAGTGATTTGCCAGAGTGGAAAAATCAAAGATAGGATTCAAGTCCAGGTTCTCTGACCCCAGAGCCACCACTCTTTCCCTTTTTGAATAGTGCTTCAGGAAGTGTGCATGTCTTGTGGTGATAGAGGAAGGGAAGGGAATAATTAATGATTAAGCATCTACTATGTGCCTGTTGTAAGGCTTTACAAATACTGTCTCATTTGATCCTTACAATAGCCCTGGAGGGTAAGTACAACTATACATTTTATAATTGAGGAAATTGAAGCAGACAGAAGTTAAATGACTTGCCCAGTGTCCCATAGCTAGTAAGTATCTGAGGACATATTTGAACTCAGGTCTTCCTTTCTGCAGACTCAGCCCTCTATCTGCCATGTAGCTGAAAAAACTGGTTGAATTTGTCACAGAAGACATGGGTTAAATCTCAATTCTGCCAATTATTTCTTTGGTGTGCTTATAGGCAAGTATCTTAACCTTCCTTTGCCTTAAATTCCTCATTTATAAAATGAGAATGTTAAATGATAGCCGTTAAGTTCCAAAGTTTTAATTTTGCCACCCTGAAGCCATTTCAAAGGAAGATTGGGATAGGAGGTGGAATCCCCTTCCAGGATTATGGATCTTCATTCTATAAAATACTTGGTAGTTGACAAATAAATTAAAAAGCATGAAAAACTGCAACAGTGGGACCAAAAATGACAAAATTTTCCTTAATAAACTTTGAATCCAGGGAAAAACCTCTGAAAAATAATGGAATGGCAAAATTGCCTGCCATTTCAGCAAAGGGAGGTAGGGAAGAATTCACAAAAGCAACAAGAATCTGGGGGAGAGTTTTACCTGAGTCAGGTCATATGAAAACCCAGAGACTATTCACTAGAAAGAAGCCAAAAAAAGAAGGTGTTTCAATCTTTGAAGTTTCAAAATAAGGAAAAGATGAGGGGGCAAGAGGTGAGGGAATATCATAGTTGGTTTTCTCTGCCTTGAACTTAAGAGAGAATGAAATGTTCCTTTGCTTGTGAACAAACCCTTCTAATCAGGCCTGAGAATTTTCCAAATGTCAACTTAGTTGCATATGAGAATGCCAAAGCATGGCCTTTAAACTGGTCCAGAATATGACTGAGGAGAAAACCTGAGGATAACATAGCATTTAATCATGATGATAGCTTTCCTGCAAGGCTGTTTTGACTGGGGCCAAGCTAATATGCAGTGGTCCTTCTCCAGCTCTAGTGTCTTGCCTAGCTTCCTTTTAACCAATAACTTACTCAGTCCATGAACCACCTGAGAAACTTTAGGCTATTTCCAGAAATAAATGAAACCTCCAGGGACCAGCAACATCAAACAAATTCTGTCTCGATGCTTATCTCTATCTCCCTTTGCTGGACAGAGCAGAGAAGCCATAAATCTCTCCCATCCTCCATCTGCCCAGGGTTTCCAGGACTTCCTGATGTTGGCAGACTAGCAATGGGATCACAGACTTTTCCCTTGCTTCCAGATGTTTTTGCATCTGGTACCACCCAATTAGGAAGGGCAATACTGTGAGAAACTAAGGTGCAGCCAAAGAAAGAGAAGAAAGAAAGAAAGAAGAAAGAAAGAAAGAAAGAAAGAAAGAAAGAAAGAAAGAAAGAAAGAAAGAAAGAAAGAAAGAAAGAAAGAAAGAAAGAAAGAAAGGAAGGAAGGAAGGAAGGAAGGAAGGAAGGAAGGAAGGAAGGAAGGAAGGAAGGAAGGAAGGAAGGAAGGAAGGAAGGAAGGAAGGAAGGAAGGAAGGAAGGAAGAGAGAGAGAGAGAGACGAGAGAGAGAGAGAGAGAAGAGAGAGAGAGAGAGAGAGAGAGAGAGAAAGAAAGAAAG